>NC_056737.1:1814195599-1814495599 GCF_019279795.1 Protopterus annectens | reverse complement strand
TTTTTTTTTTTTTTTTTTTTTTTGCAAGCTCCTATAGCTCACTGCATTAGAGCGAATATTTTTTTAGATATTGTGGTGGATTATTTCAGGTGTTTATAATCCTGTAGTTTGAAGCTTTTCATGAATCAGTTTTCATAGATTTATAGGTAGACACTAGACAGTCAGTTTGCAGATTATTGTAAACCTAGCCAGAAACCGGAGGTCAGAATCAAGCCCTGTTACCTTGAGTTAATTTTATTATTAATTTTAATGCTTAATTATTATTTGAGGTGAAACCCTTAAGCATTACGCCAACCCATCCCCACAAACTTTATCTTTCCCTTTTGATGGCTGTTAATTCTGTGGTTAACCATAGCAAATACTTCTCTTTTAATCATGTTTTCCTATGTGGAAATAATCTGTTTTGGACTGGAATAGCAAAACTGTAGAATACAGAATGTGCAGAATTGGAGTCATTACAGTTGTAAACCTTTGCACAATCAGTTTGTTGTAATTCTGGTATTAGTATGAACTTGCTTTTTTGTGGAATGGTTCATGTTAACACTTCAAAGTAACTGTAAGACTTTAAAGATCAATAGGATAGTATTACATTAAAGTTACTTAAGCTGTTTGGGAGAATGTGTAATTTTTTTACTTAAGTATACTTATGAGAATGTCTAGAAGGGAAGATGTGTAAGAGCATGGCTTTAAAGATGATTTTATTAAAGAGAAAATAGACTAGTTTAAAGAGAACTATTCCAGTTGTGGCTGTGGATACCACAGAAGAATAATTTATGGTGTTTAGACAGATATATAATTTATTTTGTGGTGTCCTCTGTAACAGAAATTGTAGTGGTTGGAGGGATACATAGGGATGCAATATTAAGTTTAAATTATTGTTCTTACAGTATTTGAACTGTAGCATAATTGGAGGTTGAATTCAGTGAGGAATTACTTTTAGCTCACATTGTTGATAAAAGTTTGCCAACAGTTTTAGTGTTAATACACCTTAGTTTGTGCTGTGGCTGGAGTGGTAGCAGTACAAAAGATGTCATTATATGAGAAATATGGAGAAATAGGTTCATAGGTTCATACTAGGCTATCTGCCCAAGGGCATTTATAAGCCTAGCCCATAGTTATGTGGCTTTCGCCACCCCTTTAGTTTGAATAAAAACTATGCCTATCATTTTTCTGTGCCTCTGTCAAGCAGTGACACTGAAGTAATCCCTGGGGTATATTTGCGATCTCCCATCCATTGGTCAAGATTCCTCTTGAACAAGGCCAGCGAGGTGCTCTGCCTCACATGTACCGGGATTTTGTTCCACAGCATAGGGAGTCTCTGGGTGATGAATCCAGGAATTGTCTTTGCGTAACAATTCTGTTACATTTATTTTTGAGTTTTGAAATGTTAGTCAAGTTACGAAGTATGTCCATTATGTTTAAGCATGCTATGGATAGGTGTTGAGAATTTATTTTATTTATATTTGTTTACTGGGTTAGTGCCTTGATCTCATGGACCATTTGCAGTCACAGCCCAGGTGAATAAGATCACATAAGAAGTGAACAAAATATATTTACAAATAGAAAGATATGCTAAAACACACACAGACACGCACACACACAATTATAAATGCAAGAATATGCTACATTTAGTTCAAGAAGCAGTTAACAGTGTCAAAACATGGATGGAAAAATAGATTTATGCTTAGCAGAGCTTTATGGATACTATTTAGTCATAATGACTGAGATGGCTTGTGCAACAGGGTTAGCAGCATATCATTCTATAGAGAGGTATGAAGACATTAGAAGAGGAGAATAGTTGCAAGAAAGGATAATATGGGGAGAAGACAGGGAAAGGGTGTGAGAGGCAAATGTTGGCAAATAGTCCAAAATTTGGCTGAATGTCTCTTGACAGAAGAATAATTGTAACCAGTAATAAAGTAATACAGTTTTATAGTGTTTTAAATGCCATTTTGCTTGCTAATTTGTTGACTATGAGTTATATTAATTACAATATGCAAGAAATAATCATTTTACTTCTCTATTGTCAGTGTCGGTAATGTGTGATAGTTTGGTGTTTCATATTAATTACAGTGATTCTTTTTGACAGTGGGAGAATATAGTGCTTGCATTTACATTGCTAACAGGAAGAAGTAGCAGTAAGTGAACTGCAAGAGTTGGATGTGTAAATTTTAAACAACAGTAAGGTTACAGGAAAAAACAATAAAGGGACGTTAGAAGGTGAGCAGCACAGTATGAACTATTGGTCTTTTTCTGCATATTTTAAGGAATAACTTCAATCTTATTTGTCTGAAACAGCTTAAGAAGTTGGATTGAGGCAAGTTCTTATTATTTGGGCAGGTATAGGTATGAAGCACTAACAGAGTTAATGAATCGTTTTGTTTTAAAACTAACTGTCTGTATAGTATCTGACCTAGGATTGTCTGTAAGAATAGTGATGGGGAATATCTAATAGATTATCACTGAGTTCTGTGGTTACATTTGTAGTTGTTTTTCCAACAGTAAGAAAATTAGATGCATCTTCTTACCTCTCAACTGTCCAGAGTTTTGCCTCATATTCGGGACTGTTCCTCATAAAATTTGTGATTTTGTGCAAATCACTGGGGTGATTCTGAGGAATGAAGTCACTAAATAATGATAGACATTTGAGTTTCAGACTTAAAATCCTTCAGAAAATGTATGTAAACACAACCCCTGTTACTCTAGTAACTTTCTAAGTTTATAAGAACAATATTTAAATTCTGTCCCTATTTTTGGGCATTTGTTCCCTGTTTTTGTCAGGCTCTGTCCAGATTTCTTGCACTAAGAGGTTGAGAGGTATGTGCATCTTTAGAGTAAATGTGATTTGTGCAGTAATTAAAATAATATATATAGCTTAGCAATCAAAAACATTATGTTTGGAAATTGCTTCTAGTAGGAGGAATAAGACATGAAGCATTGGAGACTAGGATGATATTAAATTGTTTAAAAATTCTGTTATAATGAGAATACTGGTGTACTGAAGATGTTAGGTTTGTAGCAATTTTATTGTGCTGAGAACACCATTGCTTAATTGTAAGTAGACAATGAGTAGATGAAGATAGCAGAAATAGAGCAGAGTAGAGTGAAGATGAAATCTGAAGTAGTTTACTTCATTTGATCTTCAACCTGTGGGTATCAGATCCATAATGGATCCGAGCCGGCAACTTCACAACCATCTGCTCCGAGCTCCAAACTCCTCTCCCACCACCACTACCTTCCAACCCTCAGATCTCGTTTGCCGCGGCATCGCAATGCATCATGATCCTTGAGCTCCAGGTTGTGAGTAGATTTTTGAAGTGTTTTTCCCCCCCCGTTTCGTAGTGTTCAGAGTGTTTTCTGGTAGTGTAGGTCTCCTCCCTTCCTCCCTCTCACTGCAGCATTGAGTGTAGGTACTATTCCTTAGTTTTCAGGTAGTCCTGAAGTAGTTAGACTTTTCCCCTCCCCCTTCAGCCTTTTGTGTGCTTGTGGTTCTGAGTGTGTGGCGAGTGGAGAGTGCCTTTAAAAATTCCTTTTTTGTTTCTTAGGACTGGTTATGGCTGATCTCCCAAAACAAGTCTTCAAAAGATGCACTGAGTGTGGCCATTTTTTGTGTTCTTTGTTTGGGTGCTGCCCATCTATCAACGGACTGCAGCATTTGTGCGGATTTTAACCCCCAAGCCCTTAAAGACCATAGGGCTAAACTTATGAGAAGGGCCTGCTCCCTTCTACGGAGGCGGCCGCCTCCACTTCTGCTTCGGTCACGGCTGCGATCGCCTCTCCTTCAACTCCCGCCCTTGCTTCTCCTCCCTCCCAGGCTAGGACTCATCCTCCTGCCTCTAGGCCTGTGAAAGGAGAGCGTAGAAAGGGCAGAGAGAAGGAGAGAGAGCATAGGAGTGACAAGAGGAAGAGGTCCCCAGACCTTTTGGCTCCGATCGGACCTTCCCCCAAACTTTAAACTAGGCACAGACCTGACTCACCTCAACTCCAATCTCCTAGGTTTTCTCCAGAGCCTGAGGAGCCCAGGCCATCTTCTAGAGTGTTGGTTCTTCGTCCCGCCAGGTCGGATTCCATGGCTTCGTCGTGGTCTACCAGCAGTCTCTCAGAAGCTGACATGGATAAAATGATGTGGAGATTTATTCGCACACAAATTCAGATGGGAGTCTTGCTGGCCCCCTCTCCCTCTGGAGGGGGGAGCTCACTTCCCTTCTTCACACCTATATCTCCTTCTCGATCCGATCCCCAGTTTCGGAGTACATGGATCCGAGAGTTACCCTAGTCAGGGGGTCAGCGCTGATGGTACCTGTTTCCTCTATGCCAGCAGCTGCCTGGAGCATGTTAGATCTGACTAGTTTGGATCTGAGTGGCTCTTGGAGCCGTAGCCTGGGTGTCAGATCTGGGGGGGTGGAGTTTTTTTCCGTCGGCTCCTACCTTGTCGGGTCACGGCCACCTTATCAGTGCTCCATCTACTTCGGGCATAGCTCCAATTCCTGCATCTGATTCGGGGAGGGCGGTTCCCTTACTGGTGTCCCAGGAAGTTTGCTCTCCTTCGGCATATGATGTCATGGAAAGTGTTCTCTCCAGTGGGCCAAAGCCCCTGACTATATCTTCGGACTCCACCCTGACTCCCTCTGCTTTGCGTGTGAATACTGTCATTTTACCACAGGGACAGCCTGTGCTTGAGGAGCCCCAGGCACTTTCCCTTGAGGAACAAGTAGTTTGCGAGCCCCCTCCAGAAAGCCCCACCGGAGAGGTTCCCCGCAAGCATATGTGCAAGAGGAGGCACTTGGGCTCCTCTCTGGAGTCCGTCACTGAGGACACTGATTTGGATGATGGGGAAGGTTCCCCCAGATCACCTCCCAGGGATGTCTCCTTCGGAGACATCATAGAAATTTTGCACCAGCGGGGAGGTTGGTCTTCCCCAAAACCTTCCTCGGACGAATCAGTGTTCCTGGAGGCTTTCGGCATGGGCTCATCTACTTCCTGGGCTTGGAAGGAACCGGACATTGTGGAACCAATCCCTAAGTGACCGGACAAAATATTGAGCCCCCCTGCAGACAGACCGGCTTGGAATAAAGGGCCCCCAGTAGATGCTATAGTGGGACTAGCCCAGGAGAGTTCCTCGGTCCATCCTCCTGACCATTAGTCTAGGATGATGGATAGTCTAGGGAAGCGGCTTTTATGTGTCAGCAACCTTTTCTATCAGGGCGCTGACCTGTCAGGCCCATGTTACTCGACTACAGCGCGACCTGGTTAAGGAATTGGCTGAGTCTCCCCCAAAGTCCATGTCGCAGGAGGACAGAGCTACGTTCTCCACGAGGATGGCTACCTTGACAGCAGTTTCTAATATGTCTATGCGACTCCTCTCACATGCGACTGAAGGAGCGGCTAGGGTAGCTGGGTCCGGCGTTTCCATGAGGCGTAACGCCTGGCTCAGATTGTGTCAGTTCATGGAATCCTTTAAGGTGTCTTTTGCGAATGCCCCGTATGATGGCTCTTCCCTCTTTGGTAAGACCGTCCATGACACCTTGGTCCAGAGTGAGAAAGATGGGAAGACACTGTCTGCCGTCGGAATCCGCTTCTCGAACCCTCAAAGATCCTTTTTCCAGAATCAGCAAGGGCAAAAGAAGATGTGGTTCCAGAAGTGTCAGTGTTTGGGACACTCGGGGCCCTTCTTCCCCTAGAGGCAGAGGGGGACAGGACAGACGCCAGCTCAGAGGCAGAAGGGGTCCGAGGAATTTTAGGTCTCGAGAACCGTTCTCAGACAGGCCCACGTAGCAACCCTGAGGGGTTGCTCGACTGCTTTGCTCTGGAGGCAGTCAGGGGTTGCCTGTCATTGCACCTGGCAGCATGGGAGTCTGTTTCATCAGAACGTTGGGTGCTTCAGGTAATTTCCTGAGGCTATTCAATCCCATTTGTGGTTCTCCCTATACCTTACAAACACCTTCCAGACGGTACCACCTGCGCACATGCAAAGGCAGGCAGCAGCGCTAGAGGTTTCCAAGCTGCTAAAGAAATGAGCCATCGAACCCATCCTCCCAGTCAGTCTGGATCGGGCATCTACTCCAGGTTCTTTTTGGTGCCAAAAAAGACAGGGGACTTGAGGCCTATTCTGGACCTGTCCACTCTGAACCTGTCATTGTCAAAGAGAAGTTCCGGATGATCACCTTACAGTCCATCCTGCCGTACCAGCAAGAGAGTGACTGGATTTGCTCATTCGACCCCCAGGACACGTACTATCTCACAAAGATGCACAGAAGCTCTAGGAGGTTTCTCCGCTTCTGGCTAGGAGCCAATCATTATCAGTTTCGAACCCTACCCTTTGGTCTCATCACAGCCCCCAGGGTGTTCACCAAAGTGATGGCAGTAGTAGCTGCTCACCTGAGGCTTCAGGGGATTCAGGTCTACCCTTACCTGGACGATTGGCTCCTTGCTGCTCCCACCAAACATCTACTTTTTTTCAGACCAGAGACTATTTCCTACATCTTGCACACTATCTAGGGATTACAGTCAGCACAGCCAAATCTCTTCTGAACCCTGTCCAGGTTATAGAATATATAGGAGCATGGATAGACACGTTACAGACAAAAGTTTTCCTGACCTTGGAGAGAGTTTGAAATTTAAGGTTGCATGTCGCTTTCATTTACCAGTCTCATCTTCCCTCAGCAGAGTCAGTTTTAAGGGCCCTAGGTTCTATGGCAGCAACGATAATACTTCTAGTATGTGCTCGCTTACATATGCGGGTACTGCAGTGGACTCTAGCGGTGTAATGGTCTTTGTTGGATATTCCGTTGTCACACCTGACACACAAGCAAAGTCTGCAGGTCATCCCTTCTATGGTGGATGCAGTTTTCGGAAATCTTAGAAGTATGACATTTTGTTCTAGCCCCTGCCCAAGCCACAGTGACCATGGACACTGGGGCATTGTTCAGGAAGTACAGTCCCAAGGTATGTGGTTCCCGATCGAGACCAGTTTGCATATAAACATTTTGAAGATGAGGGCGGACGTTTTAGCGTTGCAGGCCCTTCATGCCTTTCTACCTCTGGGAACCATTGCAATCCAGTCAGACAACATATCAGTGGTCCGGTATGTCAACAAACAGGGAGGGACCAGATCTTACCCCCTTTGTCATGAGGCCATGAGAGTTTGGGAATGGGTGATCTCCACCGGTCATTTTCTGGTAGCAACGCATATTCTGGGGTGGTCCAACATTCTGCTGGACATTCTAAGCCGGACTGTTCTGATGCCTTATGAGTGCTCTCTAAATCCTTCAGTAGCGGAGCAGATCTTTCTCTTCGCATCTCCTTCCAATACAAAGTGCAGCAAGTTCTTCGCTCTTAACCCCCCCCCCCCCGCCGGGGGAGTCCCCCAGAGATGCTCTAGTCTGTGTTTGGCCTCCCAGTCTTCTTTATGTTTGTCCCCCTGTACCCCTTATTCCAAAGTTCCTACAGAAGGCTTGTCAACTGGGGTGCAAAGTGATCTTCATTGCCCTGTTTTGGCCTGTCCAGGTATGGTTTCCCTTCCTTTGGTCTCATCTTCTAGCTCCTCCTTGGATCCCATTCAGGATCTTATTTCTTACCCCTCGAGGGTCGCTCATCTGCATCTGGACAGTCTGATGCTCACAGCTTGGCTGCTCCAGTTCTCTTAATTGCTAGGACTCCCGGATTGTCTTCTTCGGTCAGGTCTATTCTGCTATCAAGCTCATAAGTCGTCCACCAGGAAGATTTATCACAGCAAATGGAAGCGTTTTTCCTTTTGGGTCTCTCAAAGAAGTTTAGATCCTTTCACGGCTCCCATTCTGGCTATCCTTGATTTTTTGGCAAATATTTTTCAACAAGGGTCTAGCTCGTCTACGGTCAAGGTTCAACTAGGCGCCATTTCTTGTTTTCACATTGGTGAGAACTCTGCTTCTTTGGCCTCTTCCAGATTGTGCAAAGCCTTTATCAAAGGTACCTTCCTCTTAGGTCCTCCTGTCAAAGATCCCATCCCCTCATGTGAGCTTACTGTGGTACTACAAGCGTTAGTTGCCCCTCCATTTGAACCTGCAGCAACTGCAGATCTTAAGTTTTTGTCCTGGAAGACAGCCTTTCTAGTGGCTAGCACCTCAGCTAGGAGGGTTTCAGAACTTCAGGTGCTGTCTGTCAAAGTCCCATACATGGTTTTCCATAAGGACAGGGTTTCTGTTAGCACCAATCCTTCCTTTCTCCTAAAAGTAGCATCTGAGGTTAATATAAATCAAATTATCAATTTACCTGTTTCCTTTCCAAATTTTACAAAGAAAATTGAATACAAGTTGCATTTGTTGGATGTTCATAGACCGTTACAGTTCTGTTTGCAAAGGGCCAAAACTTTTCATAAATCTGACCAGTTGTTTGTGTTCTTTTCTAAACATTTTTTGGGTAAACCTATTTCCAAGGTGACCATTGTCAGGTGGATCTCTCTATGTATCCTTCAGCTCTACAAGGATAAAGGTCTGTCTCCTCCGGGTCGGGTTAGAGCTCACTTGACAAGGTCCATGGCTACTTCTGCGGCTTTTTGGTCGAGAGTATCCTTAGACGGCATTTGTTCTTTGGCTACTTGGTCCTCATCTCATACCTTTAATTCTCACTATAAATTGGATTTGATTTCTCGAAGGAGAGCATCCTTTGGTTCCACGGTTCTCCGGAATATCCTTCCATGAGGGCCACCCAGGTGTTTAGTACCTGGGGACTCTGTCCCACAGGTTGAAGATCAAATGAAGTAAACTACTTCAGATAAAGAAGTTATGTACTCACCATAACATTCCATGTAAGTAGTTCTAATTCATTTGTCTTCAATCGTCGCTCCTGGCTTCCCCTGGCGTTACCATATGGACAGTGCTCATAGCTGGTATTTTGTGTGTGTAAGGTGTTATGGTTCAGATTGTTTAGTGTAGGGTGCAGCAAACTCGATCTGAGGGTTGGAAGGTAGTGGTGGTATATTATGTGTAGGGGGAGGAGTTTGGAGCTTGGAGCAGATGCTTGTGAAGTTGCCAGCTCGGATCCGTTACGGATCCGATACCCACAGGTTGAAGACAAATGAAGTAGAACTACTCAGATGGAATGTTATGGTGAGTACATAACTTCTTTTTTTGTAACAGTTTTGTTATGGTGAGAATACTCATGCTTTACCTTTACGTAGGAGGGGATCTAGAGATAGTGGGAGGAGACAGAAGAATAAGTAAGCAGAAAGGGGAGGATGAATGGGTAATTGGGTGGGAAATGAGCAAAGTAGGTAAACATCCTTTATCAGTTGGAATTAGTGTATGCATATGCGGTACTGTTTGCCTCAGGCTGTGTGGTGATGAGCCAGGTAAGAAAACAACCAGTCAAAGTATGCTAGCAAAACTGCTTTAAAAGGAAAAATAAATGACTTAATCGAATGGAATCTGTAGAGTTAACAGAATATATTTGTCAACTACTTAAATCCATTCAACTCATGGCAACGTGCCACAGATTTAAGTTTTATGAGAATACTTTATGTAAGTAACTAATAGGCCAACAGAAAATATCACCCTTGATGTTTAACAGAAATATGGGTAGGTAATGTATGCAGCAGTACTAGAAGTAGGATAATACAGATGAAACCCGTATCATTTACCAGAAATATGTGAACGTTATAAACACAATAGTGTTTTAGCAGCATAAGCCAGAAAAAAAAAGTATAAACCCATTGTGTTTAACAGATTTGTACTCATAGTGCATGCAGAAAAAAATAACTGAATATCTAAGAAGCCTTCCAAATAGTAAGAGTGCAGTCTAGCTTTCCTTCTTTGTTAGAAGAGGCTTAGATATACTTTTGGATCTCCAAGATGTCTGTCTACACACAAAGTTTACCATGGATTCCAGAAGGTCTCTGTAGGGGCCCAGCTATTTCAGATTACAGACTCTCACATTCAGTCTTCCCTCAGTCCCCAGGCTCTTCATTAAAAGTATGTCTGTAATTGCAGTCAACCAGAGACAGCAAAGGATGAAGGTTTTTCCTTACTTGGATGACTTGGCTTCTTCTTTATCTTGGATGACTTGGCTTCTTCTTTATACACAACAGAATAGGTTGTTGTCTACTTGGAAGTCTTTTCTAATCTTTGGTTATTAGTGAACACTGCAAAGTCCAAGTGAAGCCTTCTCAAAAGTTGGCATTCATAGGATTTACCCTAGACAATCTGTCCTGCAGGGGCCCATCTTCCTTTAGACAAGGTCTGTCCATTACATAACTTGGTAACAGTCAAATCATTCAGCTGTAGATAGTCGTAGCAGTTTTATATCTAAATGCACTGGATCCAGTGGCTGCAACTTTATGCATGGCTTCCTTTGTAAGCCTGTATGTGAGAGTCCTACAATAGACTTTGAATGTTTATTGGTTTCAGTTAATGGATCCAGTAAACAGCGTGTCAAGATTTCCAGGCCTTGCAGGTCACACATCTCCAGTGGTTGCTTCACACTCCAAACCTTGTTATGGGCAGTCCATTTCATATTCCTACTCTTGTAGTGGCTGTCACCTCAGATGCCTCTTCTCTAGGGAGAGATAGCACTGTAAAGGGCAGACTTATCCAGAGCTTATGATTATAGACAGAGACCAGCCAGCATAGAATTCTGGAGATGAGGAAAATCCTCTTCATTTTGCAAGCGTTTTTGGACCCCCTGTCCCAAGATGCAATAGCCATCCACATCAACAACTTACCAGTGGTTTGCTGTGTAAAGAAGTAGGGGAATGCTTACTCTTTCCTTCTTTTTCAAGAAACTGTGATGATATGGGGTGGATTATGTCTACACAATGCTTTCTGACTGTCTGCCACTATCCTGAAAAAGACAGTTTTCATGAAAACAGGCTCAGCTGTTGCTTACTAATTCTTTGTTAGTGGTCCCGCAACATGTGTGCAACACAGAAGCATTTCTGTCACTGAGTGAAGTATTGCCACAGCCTGTGTATTCCTGACTATTACCAGTTGCAGTAATTTCTTTTACCTCCTCTCTGCTCTAGGAAAATAGTCCAGGAATACTGCTGTCCTCAGAAGTCCTCCTGGACTCCTTTACACTCCCTCCATTTCCCCTTATTTTTACATTCATACATAAAGCTAGACAGGAGAAATCCAAAGTAATTCTCATAGCTATGTTTTGACTTGGACATGTGTGGATGTCCTTCAAGAATGCAACTGCAGTCCTGACATATGGGTTGTCCTGCCTCAGGCAGCCCCTCGGTCGGCCGGATTCCAAAGTCTGGATCCGGCGTCAGCTGATGTCGCCTCTTCCCCGACGTCAGAGCGGCTGGGGAATAAAAGCATCAGTCGACGCCATCTTCTTCAGTCTTTCTTGCCGCGCAGTGCCCGAAGCAGAAGCAGTTCGCAAGTGCCGGTCGGCCAGCTCCTGTGTTTTCAGTTACCGAAGTCATCAAAAAGCTAAGTACCCCGTTGGGGAACCTTTTCTTGCCTCACCCGATGTCAGATAAAACTGCAAAAGTTAATAATTGTTTGTCTTGTGGTAAACAAATACCTCTTAAGGACTTCCATTCTTACTGCCTTCCCTGCCTGGGCCCAGACCACGGCATCTCGGCCTGTGCTGCCTGTGCTTGCTTCAATAAGCGCACCCTCAGGCGCCGGGCAGAATTTGCTGAAGACTTTTTTGGGGAAAATTTCTCCTATGTCATGCCGTCGGAACAACCGACAACACATATTTCCAAAAAAACGGGAGGACCGGGACCGACATTCTTGGCCCGCGACTTCCACCAACGACACGCCAAAGCCTACCACAAGTGCATCGGTCTCTTCGGAGGCGGTAATTCAACCGCTCCAGACCAACGACACCACTTTACCGCACATTTCAGTCCCGGAGGTTTCCCCGGTGCCGCTTGTTGATTTTCCTCCTGAAACCGAAGCCCAGGACTTACCTGACACCATATCGGTGGATAAAGTTACTCCAGCACGTGGGGCAGCTAGGCCTCCGGCCCCTATGTCCATCAAGGCCTACACACGTGCTAAGGCTGCCAGCCAGGCTAAGGCTCACCCTCCTAAATCCTTTTTCCAGGATTCCACTTCTGATAAACAGATCATGACTTTAGCTGCAGATCTAATTTCTTTAATTCAGAGGCTCTCAGGCACATCCAGACAGAGGTTCTCAGCCGCCTGCAGATAAAAGGCCTAGGGTTGAGCAGACAGATACCCTTTCCTCAGATGAAGCCTCTGGGGACTCAGACCATTCAGATTCCCAGGAAGAAACTTTCCAGGCCTACGAGAATTCTGATGCTGATGAATCCATTCCCTCTGCCTCTCCTCCAGAGGATAATTCTTTCGGGGAAATTCTCCACTCCATGAGAGAGCATTTTCAGTGGCAGGGCCAGGATTTCTCTGACTTCAGGAAAAGGCTACGTACTTTCCTTAAGTTACCCCAGCACAGGCCTTTAGCTATTCCACCAGTGTTAGATGTATTGGATGATGTGTATTCAGACTCCAGTGCTTCCCCTGATTCAATCCCTCCTGCTCCTGTCAAGCCAGACAGATATTACAGGGTTCCTGAAACTCATAAGCATCTCTTTAAGGCCCACTCTGTGGATCTAGAAACTATTTCTCAGGGGCCCCAAGGAGTGGCCACCTCCACGGCCAAAAACCCTTTGCCCGCAGACAGGGAATCTAGGTCCTTGGAGAGATGGGGCAAAAAAGTTTATACCTCAACCACCCTTGCCATGAGGGCACTTAACTGTCTTTTTCACATGTTCCAGTATCAGGATTTCTTGATGGATGATTTGCAGAAAAAGTTAGCCTCTCCTGAGCCTTTAGATAGAAAGGCCTTGCAGGATTTGGTTCATAATACTCAGCAGGTTAGCAATCACTTTCTTCAGTGTGGTTATGATGCATTGGAAGCTTCATGTAGGGTAGCTATGACATGGGCCGTCATACGTAGACATGCTTGGTTGAAAGAACAGGCATTGCCAGATCATGTTAAAGTAAAGCTCCTAGATGCACCTCTGGAAAAACAGAAGCTTTTTGGTGCTAATGCACAGGATGTGTTGAAATCTATTGAGGAAAAGGATAAATCAGTACAAACTGTCAAAGATTTCTTCCAGGTTCAGCAGGAATTGGCCTTCAAAGAATTGGTCCTTTCCAGACACTGACAAGTTCCAAAGGGGAAAAAACAGGCGTGCTCGAGGTAGAGGGCAATACCGAGGCTCCTACAGGGGCCGCCAATGGCAACCAACTAATCAGATAAGTGGCGCAGGGACTTCTACTGCTCCACAGGGACAATCACAATGACTTGACTTTGACACCGCCGACCAAGGCTCAAAGAGAAGCACCTTTAGGCGGAAAATTATCCTTATTTTCAAAGAATTGGCACGTTTTAACAAAGGACAAATGGATTCTGGACATAATAGACAAAGGTTACAGGTTCCACTTCCATACCTTACCAACAAGACAAGGCATGCCAAATCTGCCACAAAATTAAAGGGCAGAGGCACTCATACAAGTTTCAAACCTGTTACAGATCAAAGCAATAGAAAAGGTTCCTCCTCAGGAACAAGGTCAGGGATTCTACTCAAGACTGTTCCTTGTTCCAAGAAAAGAAAAGCAATGGAGGCCTATACTGGACTTGTCCGCTCTAAACACTTTTCTCATTGTGTCAAAATTCAAAATGCTGACGTTACAGCAACTTCTTCCCATGCTGGGCAAGGGGTCTTGGCTGGTTACTCTGGACCTCAAGGAGGCATACCTGCATGTCCCAATCAGACACAGTTGCAGAAGATACCTCAGATTTCTTGCAGGGTCAGAGCATTATCAATTCTCAGCATTGCCGTTTGGCTTATCTACTGTGCCCAGAGTATTCACGAAATGCCTGGCATCAGTAATTGCACATTTCAGACTCCAGGGGATACAAATATACCCTTTCCTGGACGACTGCCTAATACAAGCGGACAGCAAATAAGCCTTGATAAGAAACTTGGACTATGCCATACACTTACTACAGGCTTTGGGATACACAGTCAACATTCAAAAATCAAGACTATTGCCATCCCAACAAATAATTTTTCTAGGAGCCAAACTGGACACAAACTCACAAATGACTTTCCTCACAGAAGAAAAACAAGAACAATTACCAGATTACTTCAAAAGTCTAGCAAAGCTCACCCAGATGACTGCAAGGAAAATCCTGCAGGCCCTGGGTTTCATGGCATCTTGCATTCTTCTGATTCCACTGGCAAGACTACACATGAGAAAACTACAATGGTACCTAAAAAGTTTATGGTCTCAACACAGCCACAACTTAGAAGAAATTATACCACTCATTCCA
This sequence comes from Protopterus annectens, assembly GCF_019279795.1. Classification (NCBI taxonomy): domain Eukaryota; kingdom Metazoa; phylum Chordata; order Ceratodontiformes; family Protopteridae; genus Protopterus; species Protopterus annectens. The sequence continues at coordinate 1,814,481,307 of NC_056737.1, read as the reverse complement.
TGTCTTCAAAAGGAATTTTTGTGGTGGGCACAAGCAAGTCAATTAAACAAAGGCAGGTCTTTCAACAAACCTCAAGCAAGTCAAACCATTACAACAGATGCCTCAGATCATGGGTGGGGGGCGCACATGGAAGGCAGATGCATGCAAGGGCAATGGGCTCCCCGGGAAATGCATCTGCACATAAATCTAAAAGAGATGTTGGCAGTGATTCATGCAATCGAGGCCTTCGAAAGATTTATTCAGCAAGGTCATCTGCTAATAAAGACAGACAACACCACTGTCATGTGGTACATAAACAAACAGGGAGGCACTCATTCTTACCCCCTCTGCAGACTAACAATGACTCTGTGGGAAAAGGCCCTGAAACTGAACTTACACTTGCAATCCCAGTTTGTTCCAGGCAAGGACAATGTTCTGGCGGACAGTCTAAGCAGAAACATTTTGGACCCGCACGAATGGATGCTGCATCCAGACATTTTTTCACAAATAACTCATGCATGGGGAAGACCTGACATAGATCTCTTTGCCTCTCACCTCAATCATCATCTGAAGAAGTTCTGTTCGAGGACACACCATCCTCAAGCCTGGAGAATGGATGCTCTCTCCTTCAGCTGGAATTCTCTGACAATCTATGCATTCCCACCTCTACCATTAATGACCAAGGTGTTACTGAAGATCAAAGCAGAACAACTGAAAGGTATTTTGATAGCTCCAGACTGGCCAAGGCAGCACTGGTATCCATTACTAACGAGCATATCTCGCACCAAGCCGTGGCCCCTGCCTCAATGGCCTCTGCTTCTAACTCAGCACAAATACAGGACTGTTCATCCCAACCTGCAAACTTTGCAGCTGACAGCTTGGAGGGTCCCATGACTTCCACCCATATCTCTCTCTCCAAAAAAGTTCAAGAGATCTTACTGGAAGCACGCAGACCTTCCACCAGAAAAACTTATTCAGCCAAATGGAAGAGATTCATCACCTGGAATGCCAACAAGGGTCAGGATGCATCAGTAATAAGCATGCCACAGATACTAGAATACTTGGCAGAAATGCTTCATAGTGGTCTTTCATATTCTTCCATAAAAATACACGCTTCAGCAATCTCAGCAAAATACAACTGCGATCCACCTGTGTTTTCACATCCTTTGCTAAGACAGTTTCTAAGAGGGATAAAGAATATCAAACCTCCCAGGAAACCACCAGTGCCTGCATGGGACCTCAACTTCGTCTTGGAAAAATTAACTCTTCCTCCTTTTGAGCCAGCAGCATCTTCAGAAATGCAATTTCTCTCCTGGAAAACAGTTTTCCTGTTGGCAGTTACCTCAGCAAGAAGAGTCTCGGAGATACAGACCCTCATGGCAGTCCCACCATTCCTCATTTTTCATCAGGACAGAGTTTCTTTAAGAACCAATCCTTCATTCATGCCAAAAGTGATATCCAGGGTGTCTCTAAATCAAGCAATTCACCTGCCTACTTTCTTTCTCAATCCTCAAATTAAAGGGGAAAAGCTGCTGCACACTTTGGACATACACAGACAATTACGCTACTACTTGGACAGAACAAAGGCCAACAGAAAGTCTGACCAACTATTTGTAGCTTACGCTGCTGGAGTGCAAGGGAAGGCAATTTCCAAACAAACAATTTCAAAATGGATTGGACACTGCATCAGATTCTGTTACTCTTTCCATGGAAAAGGTGTGCCAGCCGATATCAGGCCACACTCCACCAGAGCTATAGCCATCTCCACAGCCTTTCTAAGAGGGGTGGCTACAAAGGACATTCTTGAAGCTGCTACATGGAGCTCCGTGCATACATTTTCCAAACACTACAACCTGCCTTTATACTCCAGATCCCAAGCAGGCTTTGCTTCGGCAGTCCTGCAGGGCATTTTAGCTACACCATCTTTTTCTTAGATCCTACCACCCCCAGCTTGGCTATGGTATTCAACCCATATGTCAGGACTGCAGTTGCATTCTTGAAGGACATAGTACAGTTTTGTACCTACCATAAATGTAGATGTCCGATAGATATGCAATTGTAGTCAGGTTTACTCTCCCTCCTACCCCTCTGTAATTTACTTTTTTGGGTCCACTACCCCTTTTCCAACTTAGCTGGGGATAGCTTTTATGGTGTATCTGTTTATTACTATTGTGCATGTCTGGAATTTTTTCCATTCTCTAAATTTAGCCTTCCTTGGAGGGCACCTGGCATCTGGGGCAAGGAACACTGAAGAAGATGGCGTCGACTGATGCTTTTATACCCCTGCCGCTCTGACGTCGGGGAAGAGGCGACATCAGCCGACGCCGGACCCAGACTTTGGAATCCGGCCGACCGAGGGGCTGCCTGAGGCAGGACAACCCATATGTCAGGACTGCAGTTGCATATCTATCGGACATCTACATTTATGGTAGGTACAAAACTGTACTTTTCTTCTACTTAGATTTCTTTTTCTGGAGAGGCCTCTATGTCTGAGGCCCTTTACAACCCTCCTGACCCATCTGTCTAGCAAGCATCCCCTGGAGCTTCATGTCCTCTGCCTAACCAGACTACAGTTCCAGTAATGGAAAGGGATTCTTCTTGCCTTACCAGGGGGCTCACCTCTATCCATAGGCTTATTACTGTAGATAAGTAAATATGTAAGAAAACCTGTTTTTTGGTGTGGATTATTTATAAAGGTTTGGATTCCTTCACAGCTGTGGCACCAGCAGTGTTAGATATCTCTTCTCTCAGATCTTCTGCTGTAAAGGTTCACCTTGCTGCCATTTCAAAATTTAAAAAAGGTTCAAACTCTACTAGTAGCATGTTTGAAAATGTGTGGCACCTGTTTGAGAGGCACTTTGCATATTTGATTACCTCTCAAGGATCATATTCCTTTGTGGAATTTGCACTTGATTTTAGAGAAACCGTCTCTTCTGGATTTTAAACCAATGGCTACTGCTGAGTTAAAATATTTATCTTGGAAAATGTGGTCATTTCTTCAGTCAGAATAGTCTCTGAGTAGCAAGCTTTGTGTGTTATGCTTTCATATTTTATTTTCCGCAAGTTTAGAGTGCAATTGTGAATTAAACCTTAGTTTTTAACTGTACATAGTCTATTCACAGTGATAGGCAATGAGTATGGAATAGTGGCCTGTGTAGGGATTCTGAAGGACATGGGTGTTGCAGAGAGAGAACTTTTTCTCATAAAGGAGTCATTAAAATTAGTTCTGGAGAACAATGTTTTTTTGAGCAATGGCACAATGTATAGACAAGCACAGGGGGTAGCCATGGGAACCCCCTGTGCTAACTCCTATGCTAATTTAGTTCTCTCCTATTGGGAAAAACAACATGTTTTAAATAACAGTGATTGGAAACAACACATAGGGATCTACCTACGATTTGTGGATGACATCTTTATTGCTTGGAAGGGAGGTGAACAGAGGCTGACCTCCTTTGTGGAATTTTTGCATTCCACTACTTCTTTCTTGAGATTTGATATAAAGAGCTCATATGTGGCCCTGGACTTTTTAGACATTACTATTGAACTTACATCTGAAGGTTTTAGTTCTAAACTATTCAGAAAAGAGAGTTGGAAGAATTCCCTACTCTCTTTTGATAGTATGCATCCTAGGTTCACTTTTTCAAATATAGTGGAAGGGCAGGTGGGCAGGATATCTAGGCTCAGTTTGATGGATGACCAGTTTGAGAAGGAGGTAGTGAATTTGAAGGAGTGCTTTCAGGATAGGGGATATAGACATGATTTAGTGGAAGCAGCAGCTACAAGAGGCAGTGAGAATAGAAAAGGGAAGTATAAGCCATGGCTTAATGTAGACATAAGGTCAGAGAGTAATGATAGTAGTCAGAATGGCTATAAGAGTAAAGATAGGAATAATGACACGAAACCTAGAGTGACTTTAACCTATGGGAGTAACATTCAAGGGGTATGTGATATCATTAAGAGGAATTGGAATATCATTACAAGTGATAGGAACTTGAATGATATAGTAGGGGATGTCCCGCAGTTCAGTTATAAGAGGAACAAGAATCTGAAGGACGTACTTTGTCGAGATAGGGGCAACAATGATGTCACATGCTTACCTAGGTCCCTGGGTACCGTGCCATGTGGTAGTTGTAAGGCCTGTGAATATATAAATAGGGAGACAGTTTTCATACATCCGTCCACAGGGAAGAGCTTTACATTTAAAGGGAAAGCTACCTGTAGGACCGCCAATGTGGTATATATGGCAGGATGTACATCATGTCAAGGATATTATGTTGGCAAGACCAACAATATGTTAAAGACTAGGATCCTGCAACATTTAGGCTCCATTAGGAATTGTGATGAGCACAATGCACTATACAATCATGTTAAGGATCACCCAACACATAGTTTTAAATTCAGGGTGATTGCTAATGTATTCCTCAATAAGAGAGGTGGTGATATTAGGTTGAAAACAGAGGCTATAGAATCGAAATGGATTTTAGATTTAACAGCCCATGTTAAACCAGGGCTGAATGATATGGTACCCCTGAAACCCACTCTCAAAAATAGGCGTGCTTTTTATTGAATATACATCAGCAGTAATATGTGCCTTTAATTATTGAATTGTTTGAAACCCACAGAAAAGGGCGGGGTTTTTTCTGAGTACTGATTGGTGCAAGTGTTTTTGAAAAATGTGATGTTTGTATGAGCACTTTTGTCTGATGAAGGGCTTAGCCCGAAAGCGCTCACTTTGTTTTTACTCTCAGTGTTTTAATAAATATTTATTGTGTTCGTACAGCAGCAGTTCCCAGTGATTTTCTCATTTTGTTTTTGTTGATAATTGGAAGCACTGGGATTAGGCTAAGCACTAGCTTTCTTCTTGGATTTTCTATTTTTGGCTCATTGTGCTGTGCATGCTGCTGAAGGAAATACAGCAACCGATGGACTGAATACAATGTCAGCAACAGGTAGTAGTGGCTTGCCTATGGATATTTGGTGTACAGATAAACTGACAACACAGCAGAATCCTCTGCTTAATTTGGGTTTCTCTGTCTTGAGGAAGAATGATGAAGAGTCTTTGAAACCGTTAGCTATGGACAAAACTTTTGAAGATTTGGCTCGTGACCTTAGTTTTAAGGCCATGAGGCTACAACGATTACAATGGCAAGCCTACCACTTGGAGGCTTGTCTGGACTATGGCATTGTCCCGAGGGGCATGCGTGTTATGTGTATGCCAACACAAGGGGACAAGTATCCAGATCTATTAGCCAAGTGGCAGGCTATCAACATAAGAACAAGCTTCCAATATATGGAGTTGTTGATAACTTTTTTCTCTTCGGAAGTTGCAGATTTGAAGTGTGAGGTATCTAATGTAAAGCAGAAGCTGACGGACAACTTTCGTGATCCACATCATAAGTCCCGATTGGAGCAGATACATCAGGGTCTCCTGGTTAATGATGACAAACTAAGAACTTTGAAAATGGGTAAATTAAAGCGGGATTATGAAGATTTTTCGAGGGGTAACATCTTCGTGTGGCCGAAGAATACCCCTCGATCATCTAACAATACATGGAGGTCACAGGGACCCAGAGGGTGACCTACAAGTGCAGAGGAGCAGCGCGGACGTTTGACGTCTAACACAGAGACACTCACAGCAACAGCAGCTCCAGTTGACGCTTTGGTGGGGGATCCGTTAATGGTTAATGGAAGAGCTATTGGCAGCGAGGTACGAATCTCCCAAACTGCACAAACTTCCAATGTGATTACTGCTTGTGACTTAGCAGTCACGAGCAAAGAATCGACGAATTTAGAATCGGCGAATTTGGAAGGGCCATTGAACATTGACTGTAATCAAAGTGATTTAGTTAAGGGAGGGACATTGATTACACCTGTGACCCCCTTGACTAGTTTGCAAGATGCTTCTAATGAGAGGGTAGAATCTGTGCCTGTTTTAGGGGGCATGGGAGCACGTCCTAAAGTACAATTAGGACAGGATTATTTTTTGGGTATGCTACCCATGAATGTCAAGAGGAAAGGTCCGTGGAAGCGGTCACGGAGCGACGACAGGGACTCGATGAACAAAAGGAGGACTTTGAATTGACTTCATGTTGTTTTATTCATGGTATTGTTTTTAATTTATCTAAATATACACTAAATGCTGCCGAAATATATGTTTTGAATAGAGGAATGACATTTGTACCAAGTAAACCTTGTATGTATAGTGATATAGTGCTGGATTTAATGTTGTATTGCCGCAAGGTAATGTTGAACAAGATATATGGAGGGGCACAGGGTTCTAGTATGGGTTTACGAAAACCAAGTAGTTATATTCCCCCATTTTCACCAGCACTGAATTTATTTATTAACAAATGTGAGAGTGATTTGTGTAAGCTCTTGCAAGAGAAAGGGAAAAACTGTTTCTATAATTTAACTAATGAGCAAAGACAGGCCTTAGAGAAACTTAGTAAAAATCAAGATCTGACTATAAGGATGGCAGACAAAGGAGGGGGAGTAGTTGTCTTGGACACTGACTGGTACAATAGGAAGATATCAGAATTGTTATCAGAAAGAGAGGTTTATTATATGTTGAATCCAGTAGAAGTTAAGAACATTATAAGTAAGGTACATGCACGTGTAGAATGGCTATTTGTTAATATGTACATAACACAGGACTTGAAAGATTTTTTTCACGTAGATAAACCAGTTATTCCAGTGTTCAAGGCTCTACCCAAAGTACACAAGTCACTGACTGACCCACCCCTCAGACCCATAGTGTCGGGTAGGGGTTGGGTCACTGAGAATTTATCCATATGGCTGGAATGCACACTTAGACCCTATGTTGATCTCATGGATAATGTTTTGAAGGATACTGCACACTTCCTGAAGATTTTGGGTGAGATGAATAGGGAAGGAGGACAGGAAGGGATCATGTTAGTAAGTTTGGATGTACATAGTCTATTCACAGTGATAGGCAATGAGTATGGAATAGTGGCCTGTGTAGGGATTCTGAAGGACATGGGTGTTGCAGAGAGAGAACTTTTTCTCATAAAGGAGTCATTAAAATTAGTTCTGGAGAACAATGTTTTTTTGAGCAATGGCACAATGTATAGACAAGTACAGGGGGTAGCCATGGGAACCCCCTGTGCTAACTCCTATGCTAATTTAGTTCTCTCCTATTGGGAAAAACAACATGTTTTAAATAACAGTGATTGGAAACAATACATAGGGGTCTACCTACGATTTGTGGATGACATCTTTATTGCTTGGAAGGGAGGTGAACAGAGGCTGACCTCCTTTGTGGAATTTTTGCATTCCACTACTTCTTTCTTGAGATTTGATATAAAGAGCTCATATGTGGCCCTGGACTTTTTAGACGTTACTATTGAACTTACATCTGAAGGTTTTAGTTCTAAACTATTCAGAAAAGAGAGTTGGAAGAATTCCCTACTCTCTTTTGATAGTATGCATCCTAGGTTCACTTTTTCAAATATAGTGGAAGGGCAGGTGGGCAGGATATCTAGGCTCAGTTTGATGGATGACCAGTTTGAGAAGGAGGTAGTGAATTTGAAGGAGTGCTTTCAGGATAGGGGATATAGACATGATTTAGTGGAAGCAGCAGCTACAAGAGGCAGTGAGAATAGAAAAGGGAAGTATAAGCCATGGCTTAATGTAGACATAAGGTCAGAGAGTAATGATAGTAGTCAGAATGGCTATAAGAGTAAAGATAGGAATAATGACACGAAACCTAGAGTGACTTTAACCTATGGGAGTAACATTCAAGGGGTATGTTCATAGGTTCATAGGTTAGTACTAAGCTAACTGCCCTTGCGAGCCATTTTAAGCCTAGCCAATTATCCCTTGTGAGACTCAAACCCTGCAGCTTGTGTTTGTAAGGCAAACACCTTAACCATTAGGCCATCCTCCCATCTACAAATGTGATATCATTAAGAGGAATTGGAATATCATTACAAGTGATAGGAACTTGAATGATATAGTAGGGGATGTCCCGCAGTTCAGTTATAAGAGGAACAAGAATCTGAAGGACATACTTTGTCGAGATAGGGGCAACAATGATGTCACATGCTTACCTAGGTCCCTGGGTACCGTGCCATGTGGTAGTTGTAAGGCCTGTGAATATATAAATAGGGAGACAGTTTTCATACATCCGTCCACAGGGAAGAGCTTTACATTTAAAGGGAAAGCTACCTGTAGGACCGCCAATGTGGTATATATGGCAGGATGTACATCATGTCAAGGATATTATGTTGGCAAGACCAACAATATGTTAAAGACTAGGATCCTGCAACATTTAGGCTCCATTAGGAATTGTGATGAGCACAATGCACTATACAATCATGTTAAGGATCACCCAACACATAGTTTTAAATTCAGGGTGATTGCTAATGTATTCCTCAATAAGAGAGGTGGTGATATTAGGTTGAAAACAGAGGCTATAGAATCGAAATGGATTTTAGATTTAACAGCCCATGTTAAACCAGGGCTGAATGATATGGTACCCCTGAAACCCACTCTCAAAAATAGGCGTGCTTTTTATTGAATATACATCAGCAGTAATATGTGCCTTTAATTATTGAATTGTTTGAAACCCACAGAAAAGGGCGGGTTTTTTTCTGAGTACTGATTGGTGCAAGTGTTTTCTAAAAATGTGATGTTTGTATGAGCACTTTTGTCTGATGAAGGGCTTAGCCCGAAAGCGCTCACTTTGTTTTTACTCTCTGTTTTAATAAATATTTATTGTGTTCGTACAGCAGCAGTTCCCAGTGATTTTCTCATTTTGTTTTTGTTTCTACTGCTGAGTTAAAATATTTATCTTGGAAAATGTGGTCATTTCTTCAGTCAGAATAGTCTCTGAGTAGCAAGCTTTGTGTGTTATGCTTTCATATTTTATTTTCCGCAAGTTTAGAGTGCAATTGTGAATTAAACCTTAGTTTTTAACTAAGGTAGCCAGTCCGACAAACTTTTAGTTTATCAACTTGCCAGTGAAATTTCTTACTTATTCTGCTGAGGTGAAGTTATTGCATTGTATTAATGTTCACAGATGGCTTGGATTTTGGTTAATTGTCGAACATTGCTACAACCACAATAAGTTCTACAAACGAAGTTCTACTAATCCCCCAAGTATACACACAGGTGTCTTCCTGTTTACTCCACCGGTAATAGGATCATAGGTTAAGTACTAGGCTAGCTGCCTTTGTAGACCATTTTAAGCCTTGCCAATTACCCTTCAAAGGTAAGAATCAAACCCCATACCTTGTATCTACAAGATAAACAGTTGGTTCCAGTAAACTTTCTGTCTGATATTCTACAGGAGTCTGTATTCTTGGCCGTATAAGTTCCTCTTAGTGAGAGGTCAACTTTTCTGTCTTTGAAAAGGCTTTCTTCTGTCTGTATATCCTATTCTTTGGGTTTCTCCCCTGACACTGCCCCAGCATTGTAGCCCACATATCTCATAGGTTCATAGGTAGATACTAGGCTATCTGCCCTAGGGCATTTATAAGCCTAGCCAGAGTGTATTTGGCTTCCGCCTCCCTATTAGATTAGCCTACTGTGCCTCTGTAAAGTAGGTCACAGAAGGTACCCTTTTAAGATTAGTTTACTGTGCCTCTGTCTAGCAGGGACACCAGAAGAGATCCCAGGGGTGAATTTGAGATTTCCCATCCATGTGTCCAGATTTCGCTTGAAGAGGGTCAGCGAGGGGCTATGTCTAACATGAATTGGGATTCTATTCCAGAGTGAGGGGAGCCTCTGGGAACTGAATCTGTCCCTCCAGCATGTCCTATTTATTTTTGTGCTGAGGTTTAGGTCTTTGGAGCATGTAGTTCTAAGGGACTTGGATTTTTTGAGGTGGAGCATGTCCATTAATTCTGGGTTGGACATGGCTTTGTACGTCAGGCATAGATTGCCTCTGAGTAGATGGTAAGCAACTGAGTAGAGCTGGAGTTTCTTTAGCTGAGCTGCATAGGACATCTGTTTGTAGCCCATGATCCTCTTGGTGAGGTACTTTTGGGGTCTCTCCAGTTGCTGCAGGTGTCGGGTAAGGTACATCCCAAAAGGGGCATTGTATTCAATTATGGGCCTGATGAGTGATGAGTAGAGGGGCACAATGACCTCTCTTGATCTAGATGCAAACCCTTTCGTGATAAGGTGGGCTATATAGAAGGTCTTTCTAACCACTTTGGCAACGTGATTATCAAAGAAGAGATTACTATCTACGTTGGTCCCCAAATCTCTAATTACTTCTAATGTACTTAATGAATTACCACCTATGTGATAATTTGTGGGCACCTTGTTTTTCCCAAAGGGGATGACTATGCACTTTTAGCATTTAGCTTGAGGCCGTGGCTCTGGCACCAAGCATCCGTCTCTGTGAGACCCTTTTGGAGGATGCTTGTGTCAGCTGGAAATTTGATTATGGCCCCCAGTTTGCAGTCATCTGCGAACTTTGTCAGCCATAATCCCCCCATGTTAGCCTGAACCTCAGAGAAGTATATACCGAACAAGAGAGGTCCCAGAACTGAGCCCTGTGGGACGCCACTTGTAACTGGTTTGGATTCAGACATGGCACCTGCGATTCTGACCATGTGGGTTCTATCTCTGAGCCAGTTTGCAACCCATCTTGTGATATAGGCGTTGATATTTAAGCTGGTAAGCTTATTTATGATGCCCGAGTGGGGTATTGTGTGGAAGGCTTTTGCGAGGTCCAGGTAGGCTGTGTGGACTACCTTGCCCTCATCTATGGCTTTGATAACTCTTTCAAAGAAATCAGCTAGGTTTAAGAGGCAAGATCTGCCCTTAACAAAGCCAAATTGGGTAGGGTCCAGTGTCTGGAGGCTCCCAATGTCTTTGTTCATGAGTTCCATGATAATACGCTCCATAGCTTTACAGACCAGACTAGTCAGGCTTATGGGGCGATAGTTTCCGGGGTCCATTGTGGCACCACCTTTGTGGAGTGGGACCACTGTAGCTGTACGCCATTCTTTGGGTACATATCCTGTAGTAAGGCTAAGTTTGAACAGTGACTTAATGTGAGGGTTCAGTTGTTCTTGGAGCTCATGTAAGACACTGCTTGGGACACCGTCCGGTCCCATAGATGCTATGTTTTTTGCTTTGGAGAGGGCAGCTTTCACCTGTGCATCTGTGATGTCAGGGAGGCTACATTCAGTTGGGATAGGCATTTACTCCTTTGGGGGGGGGGGGAGAAGTTTGTGCTGAATCTGTCTGCCAGGATGTTGGCTATGTCTGTAGGTTCGGTATATTTTGTACCGTTATGCAACAATTCAGAGTATATCTGGGAGTTTCTGCCCATGTTTCTGACATAACTAAAGAAGGCCTTGTGATTATCTTTAGTGTCTAGGGCAATTTTTATTTCGAAACTGGCCTTTGATGTTTTATGAGGGATCTAAATTTCTTGCTAATACTGATCAGAGATGCCTTCCCTTTTTGGGATTTTGTTCTGTCATGTAGTAGCTTCCTCCTCCTGTTGTATAGCTTATTTATGGCCGGGGTCCACCAGACCGGTCTCCTGTTTTTGGAGGAGTGAGTCTTGGTTTTATTTGGGATAGCATGATCCATGCATTCCTGCAGGTGCTTATAGAATGCATTTGTAAAGGATTCTGCGGATTGGGCTGTATTATCCTCTGGCCCAAGGGCTTTGAAGGATTCCACCTCAAGTCTTGAGAAGTGCAAAGTTGGCTTTTGAGAAATTCTTTACAGTGATTTCTGTGGCTGGGGGTGGGGACGGGATATGGATGTCCAGGGAAATTTGTTTATGGTCTGATCTTACCAATGAGGGGTTTACCTCTGGTGTGAAACATAGAGTCCCCATGTTGGTGATGACCAGGTCCAATATGTTGTTCCCTCTTGTGGGAGTGGTGACCAGTTGTTCCATTGCGTTAGAGTTTATAAATTCAAGGAACCGTTGGGCGAGGGTGTTTGGGCTTGAGTAGTTTTCCCAGTCAATGTTTGGGTAGTTGAAGTCACCCAATAACATAGTGTTTGGAGAGACCTTCATATTCTCCAGTGTTCTCAGGAATGCCAAGTGGGGTTCCTGTAATAGGGAGGGTGTTCTGTAGAAGGCTACAAACTGAAAGGCAGTTTTGCCTGCTGTTAGTTGCACATGGATGGTTTCCGATGCTTCGTGCAGTGCCACTAACCTGGAGGTGTAGGTATCTTTGATGAATATAGATACTCCCCTCCTTTTGTGCTTCGTCCGAGTTTTGGGGCGAACGCATGGTATGAGTTATAACCTGGTAGTGCTGGGGTGCTCTCAGGAGCCTTGAACCAGGTTTCTGTTACTGCACAGACATCGATTTTCTCCATACTGAGGAGAGCCTCGAGTGCGTGCATCTTGAGGTTTAGACTTCTGGCATTGAGTAGCATTACCTTTAGTTTTTTTATCCTTGGGTTGTCTATGGAGGTGGGTTTGTCCTTTGAGCCTTGCCTAAAAAAGGCACTATGGGGGTGGCAAGAGCCTTGGCCAGTATACGAAAGCCTAAGGGTGGCAGGTGCAAGCTGTCCCCAGCGAAGCAACGTGGCTTGTCGAGCATGTCATCCCAGGCTGACAGACACTGAATCCCCTTTGAGTGACACCAATACTTTAGCCAATTGTTGAAACTGATCATTTTGTCTTTATACTGTGGCATCATTCTTGGTGAGGGCAAGATGCTACTCAAGGTCAGGGTCATACCAGCCTGGGCTACATGGTCAGAGAGCTCCTCTATGTCTCTTTTCATGTAGTTCAGGGAGGTACGTCTCAGGTCATTCACACCAGCATAGACAATGATGGAGTCATACTTGTACTTGCTTTAGAGTGACCTGAGTGCTTGCGTTATGTGGCGGATCCTGGCACCTGACAGGCAGCTTACTGTGACCTTCTCCTTGTTTAGTCTGGTGAGCAGGACGTCAGTGTGCCGGACAATAGAGTCCCCCTATAACAAGTGTATTTGGTGTGTTGTTTGGCCTTAAGGGCTGTGACTGAGAGATATGGGATTCGTGAGTATTGTTGAGGGGTGGCTGTTGCTTGGATATCTGCTTAGAAGGTCTTTGCTGTTTAGGCAGATTTTTATTTAGAGCCTCCGAGTATGTTTTTGTGTGTTTATGTGTTGGGTATGCAGATGCAGTAGGTCTGTGTGAGACTGGATTTGTGGTGTGGGTGGTTACCTTTTCCTCCTGACTGACTGTGCCAGTCTTGGGTTGAGAGAGCTCTGCCTCCAGTTTGGCTGTGTAACTGCATCTCTCAAATGTATTAGAGTTTGTTGGTAGTGGAGAGGGTTGTCTGTGTACATAAGGCAATTATAACATTGCCTCAAAATTCCCAGATTCACCAGCTGGACTTGAGAGTAACCTTGAAACTGACCCTTAGACATACCAGATTAGTATAGGGAAGTTTTTTTTTACTGATCAGATTAGGGAAGGGAACTGATTTTTCACTTGATCAGGATGGACTAATCGGGAGCCTAGTACTTATGAGAAGTCAAGGAGGGTGTAGTGCTTTAGTTAGTTAGTGTTTCCTTATAAGAGCTGAGGAAGTGCAGGGCTTTAGAAAGAGAATAGAGTGATTACTTTGAGAGTTTGAACAGTTCTAAGGGAAAAAGTGAAGAGCAGACTTTGTGGAGCCTGGAATACCTTAAACCTGTTTAGGCGGCGCTGCTCAATGCGCAAAACTGCGCAAAGAGAGAGTTGTAAGGTTTTAGGAGAGAGAGATCAAGGAGTTTGACCCAAAATGGCCAATAAAACTACAGCTTCTAGGTAGTAACCACTCCTCCAGGGACAGGCAGGCAGTTCAGTGTTAACCACTCCCACTGGTGAACACAGAGACTTCCCTTTAGCCCAAGCAAGCACTTGCCTTCTAGAAACTTCCAAACAGTTCAGAACAGCAAATCTGTAACTGAACTTTCTTAACTTTCAGAAAGTGGGAAAAAAGCAAGATATTTTTTTTGTTTTTTTTTTTTTTTGTTGTTGTAGTTTAAAGGTAGCAGAGATACACAAGCAGCAAAATAATCACAACAGTGCAATAAATGACCCCACACTTGAGTGCTAGGCCAAAATCAGGTAAAATAAAGTTTTTAGAGAAAAAACGATTTTAAATTAAGTGCAACACAGGAAATGCAGTAAACAGGCTCTAGATGTGTACCAAGTACTGTTACTGTTACAGATATAAACTTTAGCAAGCCGGAAAATGCCAAAAAGTAGGCACAAAGCAGTAAAACGTACAAGAAATCAGAAGAAAATACTTAAAATCACAAAAGTGGCTCCTTTTCTTCTCTCAGCGTTTTCTCCCCTTGGTAGGTGTTTTAGCAACAACTAGCAAGCCTGAAAAGATGCCAAACCCACGAGGCAGCCGGGTTTTAAGAGAGACAGATCAAGGAGTTTAGAATTGACCCAAAATGGCCAATAAAACTACAGCTTCTAGGTAGTAACCACTCCTCCAGGGACAGGCAGGCTGTTCAGTGATAACCACTCCCACTGGTGAACACAGAGACTTCCCTTTAGCCCAAGCAAGCACTGGCCTTCTAGAAACTTCCAAACAGTTCAGAACAGCAAATCTGTAACTGAACTTTAACTTTCAGAAAGTGGGAAAAAAGCAAGATTTTTTTTTTCTTTTTGTTGTAGTTTAAAGGTAGCAGAGATGCACAAGCAGCAAAATAATCACACAGGTCAAATGGGGATACTGTACCAGAATGCATGCATGTATGTGCATATATAAAACGTGTGTGTGTGTGTGTGTGTATATATATATATATATATATATATATATATCTATATTATATATATATATATATATATATACATATCTATATATATATATATATATATATATATATATATATATATATATATATATATGGGTCTGCTTCACTTGACCTAAAACCCATTTGACTGACTTTCATTTGACCGACACCCAAATTACCTAAATTTCAAATTACTGGCAACTCATTTCACTGACTCTCATTTCACTGACTTTTAAGACAAAGACTTGTTGTGAGTTTCCCTTCACCTGTGGCTTGCTTGTGATAAAAATAATTACTGTAACTTACAGTGCTGACTGTCAGAATACCGATAGTTATGTAGAAAGTAGTGTTTCTAAATGTGGGTTTGTCTCTCTACATTTTTATGGGAAATATCTAAAGTAATTTGTCAAATGTTTTGTGCATTCCCAGCAGTAGTGGCATCGTGTAGAGTACTGTAAGGCAATTTAAAGGTATATGCCCTTTTTGAAATACTGGAGTTAGTATTTATAATTAGGGAGCTGTGGGAGTAGTTTGGTTGTACATTGTCCAGTTTCTTTTAAGAGGGTAAGTAAGTAGTTTTTAAGTTCTGGAAAGAGTTAGATGTTAAGTTGTCTATCTCGCCTTCATTCTTGCTGGATGGGTTCGGAGCCGATCCTCGGCTCCGACTCGGTCACTCTAAAAGCTCGAGAGCTAGTTCCACCAGCTCGAGGCTCCCCTATATCCCACAATGCTAGGCGGTAACTCCTCAGATCTCGTTTGCCGCTACAGCGATCGAGGTGCATTCCTACCGGCTCAGGTTAGTTTTTGAAAAGAAACTAGTTATTTCTTAGCTTTTTTCCCCTTTTTAAGTTAGTTTTTCTAAATAGTTTTATACAATGAGTAGTTCTATCCCATTCCCAGTAATTTTCCCCCCTTTTCCAAAAACTCACTAGAAAATTTTCCCTTGGGCCTTAGGCCCAGTCCCTCCCTTCCTAGTAGTGAGTGACTGTGTTTATAGGGATTTATTTGTCTAAATTACTTCTAAACTAACTTAATTTAATTTAGTTTAAATTATTTTTCTAATAAGTGTAATCGATGTGTGTGTGTGTTTGTGTGGTTGCACTTCTCTTCTTAGACATATCTAAGGACTCAAAGGTCTCAGGCTTTAAGAAGTGTGACTCGTGCTGTCAGAAGATGTCTCTGACAGACGGTCACACTTCTTGTGTGTACTGCCTGGGACCTTTGCACCTGCAGGACTCATGTGCTGTTTGCCATGGCTTCAGCCCTAGAGTCCTGCAGGAGCGAAAAAATAAACTTATATTAAGGGGCTTATTGAAGCCTGAGGGTCCCTCGACTCAATCCTCGGGGAAACCCTCTAAGCCTTCCAGACCTTCGGCTCCGGTCTCTGAGCCGTCTTCTGGGGGTCCTAAGGCTATTCGAACATCGGCTCCGGCCGGAGCCGATGAATCTCGAACACTTGCCCCTACTATTTCCTCGGCTCCGGCCGGAGCCGAGGAAGGCATAACTGAGTTGGCTCCGATCAAGTTGTCGGAACCGACATCTAGAAAAAGGTCCCGATCTCCATCTATCGGCTCCGTTCATTCGGCTCCAGCATCACCTTTGCTGTCTGAACGGAGCCATAGATCTCACTCCTATAGGTCTTCCAGACTATCGGATCATGACCTTCAGAGAGTAGTGAGTCGACTTCTTAAGTCCGAGGCACTAGCCCAGATGCTTCAAAGTCCGACTCAACAGTCGAGGACTATTCCCATTACTCAAAATGTTCCTCCTCTGACTCTTTGAGTTCGGAGCCGGGGCGGCTCGGACCCGCGACTGTGGTGGCGTCGGAACCGATACCTTTGTCTTTGGTGCCGTCGTCTGCTCCCATGTCTTCCTTGGAGGCATCTCGGCGCCGGACTTCCCTCGTCGGCTCCAAAGGGGCGAGTGGCATCAGACCCTTGTCCGACCCCGCTCTCCCTCTCGGTGCTTCAGCGCTGGTGAGTTCGGCTCCGATATCGGCCTCGGAGCCATCACTGTCGGTGCCGGGGGAGGTTTTCAGCTTTTTGGCGCGGAGACCTCCGGCTCTGCCTGACAGGGGTGCCTTCTAGGTCATGAGGAGCATGCTAGAACCAGGTTGAACTCCACAGTCGGCTCCTTCTGCCCCTCCCTCCACGGTGCCTCCGGTGATTTCTGCTCACTCTCTCATCCCCGACCGTAGAGAGCCAGCTCCTCAAGTTTCCCCAGTGGGGATCTCCTCCTCTTCCGAGGCCTCTCCTGACCCGGTAGGAGAGCCCCCTTGGAAGAGGCAGTGTAAGAGGAAGCACATTGACTCCCCTGAGTCTGTCACCTCTGACACTGATTTAGAGGATTCTGAAGGCTCCCCTCGTTCCCTCTCTGAAGATGTCTCCTTTGCAGACATCCTCGAAGTCCTAAAACAGAGGGGGAATTGGCCAGCCCTCAACCCTTCAGAGGATAAATCAGTGTATCTTGAGGCATTTGGCTCTCGCCCTTCCACCTCCTGGATGTCCCCTCCCTTTGACCCCCTTATGCAAGTGGTGGCAAAGAAGGCTTGGGCGGCTCCTGATTCAGTGGAACCCACCCCTAGGAGACCATCAAAATTCATCACTGCCCCCAAGGACAAAGAATTTTTAACCAAAGGCGTCTCTGTTGATGCTATGGTGGTGGCTGCGGCCACCAAGAAGGAGTTAGCCGATCCTTCGGTGCCTGTTCATCCTCCTAACAAGGAGTCTAGGTCGATGGACAGGTACGGGAAGTGGATGTTCTCGTCAGCGACCTTTACTATGAGATCGCTGAATTACCTGTGTCATTTCACTCATCTTCAGAGGGATTTGCTCAAGGATGCGAGCGAAATGTTAAAGGACCCAACAGCTGTGGGTTTTCAGGATAGAATGAGCTCTCAGCTGGCAACCCTTAATTCTATAACTAACTCCTCCATGCGCCTCCTTTCATATGCGGCGGATGGAGCAAGTAGAGCGGCAGGTACAGGTGTAGCCTTGCGTCGGCACGCCTGGATGCGGCTATGTAACTTTGCGGACCCTTTCAAGGCATCCTTCACTAATTCCCCTTTTGATGGATCATCCCTCTTTGGTCCTCAAGTGAAGGAAACCCTGACTAGGTGCAAGACAGATGGCAAAACTCTCTCTGCCGTCGGAGTCCGTTTTTCTACTCCTTCTAGGCCTTACCCCAAAGGCCAGAAGGGGGGGAAAGATGTGGTTCCGCAAACAATCTCAGGGAGATTTGCCTGATGCACAGAGTCGATTCCCCTCTAGAGGCAGAGGGGGGAACAATAATGGTAGACGCTGTCCTAGAGGCAGAGGGGGCCCGCAGAATCAGGGCAGTCGAGAATCCTTTTTCGACAAGCCCTTTCAGCATCCCTAAGGTGTTGCCCGACTGTCCATCTTCGGAGGCAGTCGGGGGAAGGTTATCGCTGTACTCAGAAGCCTGGCTTATCCCTAACTCAAGACAAGTGGGTACAGTCTATCATTTCCGAAGGCTACAGAATCCCATTCCTTTTCATTCCGAAGCAATCCAAAAAATCCCTTCCAGACGTTCCACCCAGTCAAAGGGAGCAAGCAGCATTAGAAATTTCAAAGCTGCTCGCAAAAAGAGCCATTCAACCAGTTCCAGCAGACCAAACAGGATCCGGAATCTACTCCAAATTCTTTTTGGTTCCAAAGAAAACAGGGGACTGGAGACCCATTTTGGATCTCAGCAACTTGAACAAGTTTGTCAAGAAAACAAAGTTCCAGATGGTCATGCTGCAGTCCATTCTACCCCTTTTGGGGCGGGACAACTGGATGTGCTCGATAGATCTCCAGGACACGTACTATCACATCAGAATGAGTCGACGCTCCAGGAGGTTCCTCCGCTTCAGGCTGGGAACCAGTCATTTCCAATTCAGAGCCCTGCCCTTTGGTCTCACTGCAGCCCCCCGAGTGTTTACCAAATGCATGGCAGTGGTAGCCTCTCATCTGAGACGACAAGGATTCCAGGTGTTTCCTTATTTAGACGACTGGCTCCTTACAGCCCCCACCAAGCATCTCTTGCTTCTCGCCAGAGACTACACCTTTCACACATGTCAGGCACTAGGCATTTCAATAAACTACGAAAAGTCTGTCTTGTCGCCTTGTCGTGTTATTACCTTTATAGGCGCAAATCTAGGCACAGTCAACATGTCAGCCAGACTCACAAAGCAGAGAATAGCAGACATCCACAGACAGGTCCCTCTTGTCTTGCAGAGCAACAAAGTCAAAGCCAGATTGATCCTGAAAGTCTTAGGGATTATGGCGGCGGCCATCCCTCTTCTACCATTAGCTCGCTTCCATATGAGAATTTTACAATGGATGCTCTTCACACAATGGTCTTTCCAACGACTTCCAATGTCCCATCCTATTCGGATAACTCAATCGTGCAAGAATCATCTCTCTTGGTGGATCACATCTCCCCAGCTCCACCTAGGGAGACCTTTCGTCCCCTCCGGTTGCTACAGTGACAACGGACGCCTCCCTGATCGGGTGGGGGGGGCATTACCAGGGCAGGACAGTCCAAGGCGTGTGGCAACCTTTTGAGTGCCACTTGCACATAAATGTCCTAGAGATGAGAGCAGTGCTTCTAGCGTTGCAAGCCTTACAAGACTCTCTTCCCAAGGGAACTATAGCAATTCAGACAGACAATATGTCTGTAGTGTGGTACATCGACAAACAAGGCGGAACCAGATCTTACCCCCTATGTAGAGAGGCATTCAGACTGTGGCAATGGGCGATTTCTTCTCAGCGGTTTCTGTTAGCAATGCACATTCCCGAGAAGTCCAATGTGATTGCAGACAAATTGAGCAGAGCTATTCTCATGCCTCACGAGTGGTCTCTGAAGAATTCAGTGTTGGAGAAAGTTTTTCGAAAGTGGGGCCGGCCTTGCTGCGACCTTTTCGCTACTCCCCAAAACAGCAAGTGCGACGATTTTTTCACCCTCTTTCCCCAACCAGGCCACCCCAGCAGAGACGCTCTAGTACACGATTGGCCCCGGGGACTTCTGTATGCTTTTCCTCCCTTCCCACTGATATCTCAGCTGATACAGAAAGCCATCGCTCAGAAAGCTTCCTTGATCCTTATTGCCCCTTACTGGCCTCGACAGGTTTGGTTCCTGTTTCTCCACCGTTATCTGTTGGAGCAACCTTGGCATCTGGACCCAGTTCCAGACCTCTTGGCCCATCAGTCGGGTCAGTTGCACCACTCCCTTCCTTGTCTGAACCTCACAGCATGGTTCCTCCAATTCCAACTCTAGCCAGGCTTCCTTGGATATCGCGCTCAGAGATATTTTGATAGCCTCTCATAAAGCTTCCACTCAGAAGATTTATCATAACAAGTGGAAACGTTTTTCCTATTGGGCGCAGTCAAAGAATATAGATCCTTTCACTGCTTCCATTCAATCAGTTCTAGACTTTCTAGCCGAACTTTTCCACTCAGGTTCGTCTCCATCTACCATTAGGGTTCAATTGGCAGCAATATCGAACTTTCATGTTGGAGTCTCAGAGTCCTCCATTATGTCTCACAAACTCTGCAAAGCCTTTTTAAAGGGAGTTTTTCTCCTCAAACCACCAATCAGGGATCCTCCTCCTCAATGGGATCTCAACTTGGTTCTGACGCCTTAATTCTTCCCCCCTTTGAACCTGCGGCTTCATGTTCAATAAAGTTACTATCTTGGAAAACACTCTTTTTAGTAGCTATCACTTCAGCTAGAAGAGTCTCTGAACTCCATGCTCTGTGTAGTCGACCCCCTTATCTTGTGTTTCATAAGGATAGGGTGTCCTTACGTACTAACCCGTCCTTTTTGCCCAAGGTAGCTTCACTGGCAAATTTGTATCAAACCATTGAGCTACCTGTCTTCTTCCCTAATTATTCTAATAGGTCAGAACAAAAGTTACACTGTTTAGATGTTCATCGCCAACTTAGGTACTATTTAGACAGGACCAAACAATTCAGGAAGTCTGATCAACTGTTTGTTTCTTATGCAGAAGGTAGAATGGGCCTTCCAGTTTCTAAAGTATCTCTCTCTAGATGGCTTACTTCGTCGATTAGTATGAGATCAGACATCAACAGTTGCCATCCAAACCCAGGGCTCATTCAACTGGAGCTTTAGCCACTTCTATAGCTTTCCAAGATAGGCTGCCTATTGATTCGATTTGTTCTGCAGCTACTTGGGCTTCTCCCCATACCTTCATTTCTCATTATAAGTTGGACTTGGCCTCTAGAGACCGAGCCAACTTTGGTTCCACTGTACTCAAGAGTCTGTTCCGATAGGCCACCCGGGACAAGGTGCTAGGGACGCTGTCCCATCCAGCAAGAATGAAGGCGAGATAGACAACTTAACATTTAGAAGTTATGTACCTACCATAACGTTCCATGTTAGTTGTCTTCTTCTCGCCTTCTTTCTTGCGTCCCACCCTCCATCCCCCTAGCCAGGACAGACCTAGAGGAGTTTTCTTTTGTTCCTTTTATGGAATTTACTTGCTGGGCTTAGCTTTCAAACGAGATCTGAGGAGTTACCGCCTAGCATTGTGGGATATAGGGGAGCCTCGAGCCGGTGGAACTAGCTCTCGAGCTTTTAGAGTGGCCGAGTCGGAGCCGAGGTCGGCTCTGAACCCATCCAGCAAGAAGTAAGGCGAGAAGAAGACAACTAACATGGAACGTTATGGTAGGTACATAACTTCTAATTATTGGTGTTCTAAGTGTGCATGTCTATTGTTTAAGATTTAATATACAAAAACACTCAAGCCTTCACAAACAGGTGCTGGATTTATTTTTCAAACTGCAAGTAAGGGCTTTCATTCCAAAAAGCATTTACAAGAAACTTCATCAGACAATTACAAAAAAATGACTGCATGGTTAAATACTTTTAAAGCATGACATCACTTCCTGACTCATATTTAAAAGCACAGTGTCTTACTTACACATAAAAAATGTGATTAAAAACATATACATTAAGAAAAAGTGAAACATGTAAATGTGCATGAATAGTAAAACATGAACCCTGACATTAAAAAGTATGAAGTATTTTAAAATACATACACAAACAATGTGTAATCATACTATTTACATACATATAAAGTTTCTGACTTAATAATCCTTCAGAAAATGCATGCTGTCAGAAAACACATTTTTCTACTAACTTTCTGTGGTTATAACAGCAATATTTTAAACTTTTTTCTTGCTGTGACTTCTCTAACTTGAAGTTGCTATGTAATGACAGACATCAGAGTTTCAAACTTCATGCCCATCAGAAAAATGTATACTAGTGCAAATATGCATTATTCTAGCAACTTTAACTATATAACAAGACATATTTTACACTTTGTCTCTGAAGTATTTCTCCCCAACTTTAAATCATTAGATAATGAGATGGACATTTTGAGTTTCAGACTTCATATCATTCATACTATTTACATACATATTAAATTCTCACTAAAAAATGAATTACTGTAAATAATTCTACCTATTCAGGGCTTTCAATTTTAAAATACTGGCTATTGGTATGCTGTCATTTAGTCCAGGGCAGTGTACTGAATCCAAACAAATCTGCCAGCTCAATTCATTTCTGTCAAGGAGATATGGCCATGCACCACCCCCCCATGTGATGGATTAACTGTGTCTAAAACTATAAACTTAAAACCATGGTTTGGATATTGTGTGATATGTTTAGCTAATGCACTGGTTTCACAGTAGTCTCTAATATTTCTTAAATGTTCACCAATTCTATGTTTGAGCTTATGCTCAGTTTTGCCTATGTAAAAACAAGGGAAGATTTCACATATAGCACAATGTACGACTTTCACAGTAAAGCAGCAATACCTGTCTCTAATTTTTATTCTCATCCCCTTAATACTTTTTTCACTAACTTTTAATATATAGGGACAGAATTTACATGATCCACATTTATACATGTAACCACCCTTATTTATTTTACCCTGGTGTTCTAATAAAGATTTAATGTTGTTGCCTTTTCTAAAAACACAGACTGGCTGTTCTCCAATTATTCCTCTTATATTAATGTCACCTACAAAAATGGCCAATTCTTTTCTAAAACAGCTTTTATATAATATGCATCAAGTAGAAAAAGTTGTGATAAAACAAAATTTATAATTATTCTTATTATTAGTATTAACACTTTACTTGATGGTTATCTACAGAAGTATTGGCAATATGTACCTGTTCATCTGCTGATAAGTCAGTAATACCATTAACAGACATATTGTCATTAGATTTCAGTAAAGGAATGAAATGGCCATTTTCCCTGTTCTTGATAATCTCATTCATGATATTTTCAACCAGGAAATGGGGATAACTCCTTCTGAAGAACATGTCTCGAAGATTATGGCATTCATAAATAAATCTTTCATACTGAGTGACCATTTGGGCTGCTGTAACAAATTGCCCTTTTAGAACACCTCTTTTTGTGGAAACAGATGGCAGCTCATGAAATGCAAAAAATTATTAGAATAAGTTGCTTTTCGAGAGATCTCAGACACAAACTTATTATTCTCAGTGTCTTTCTTTAGCAACACATCCAAATAAGCAATTTCTACCTCATTTATAGTGTGTGTAAATTTTAAAAAAAGGGTTGTCCTATTAATATATTGAAGGAATGGTTCTCTGCTTTGTTCAGGTCCGCTCCACAGAATAAAATATCATCCAGAAAGTGGGTATATAAGTGGCAGAATGTGAAATAATGAGATGTCATTAAAAATCTTTTCTCCCATTCTAGCATGACGATATTTACATACATACCGCCACAAGCAGACCCCATTGCTACCCCTTCTTTTGTTGTTCAAACAAAATAATAATAATATATATGTGTGTGTGTGTATATATATATATATATACATATATGTGTGTGTGTGTGTGTGTACACACACACACACACACACACACACACACACACACACACACACACATGGGAAGTAAAATATGTCAACATGGGTTTATGGCAGTTAAGCTTCAAAAAGACCAGTAGGCTGCAAGTTTTGGCAATCAAATCTATGAACCTCCTTGCCTTTCCTCCCTTGATCTACAAAGTGCACTTTTCCCCACCCATCTGTAATTTGTTTTGGCAGATGTGCTAATTCCAGGACTGGTATAAGGGGTTGAAGAATGGTATAATCTGGGAAGATCATTCTGCCTTGAGCTGTTTACTTCTACTTCTTCACTGTGGCTTTCTTACAACTTGCACAATGAGATCCCATAGTTCCTTAGGGTAATCATATTCTTTGCCTTCTCTTATGGGTCCTTGTAATTCTGAAAAACATTACTTAGTAGTGTATTACTACATAACCATAGAATTTTGTAGCTGTGTGACATAAAATAAAGCCTCCTTTTATACCATACAAAATTACCATGCAAGATGTAGCCCTTTACAGGACCCCTTCCAGGCAGCATGTGATGTTTTTCTGCTCTTGTATTCAAAACAGTATGGTGGGTTCTTTTTGTTACAAACCCACAGATTATAATGGGAGAAAATGTTATAGTCTGTAATGTAAAACCCCACAGACTAAAATGGCATATAGCTTATATTCAATAAAAAAGTGGAAATAGAAAAAAGGGCACAACAAAAGCGTACACACACACACACACACACACACACACACACTAAATAAAACCCCACAACATTAACACAACCTAATACAACATACACAAACCAGATGTATCCCATTGACTTCAGTAGAAAAAAACTTACATTACCAAACCTAACAAAACGTAAAATGCATAACAACAATGCATGAAAAACATCCATCACCTAGACGTAGCAAAAAAATTTCACAAGTAACATAGATAAATCCAGACTACTAATAAAAACGCACAAAAAATGTTTTTTTCACATTACCACACATAATCATGTCTGCAACAAAGAAGATAGACAATTATATAGAGCACCCCAACACACAAAAAATTGTACATAGCAATAACTACTAAGTAATCACTGTCCACAAAAGTGTGTTTAATTAAGCTAAGAAATGCCAAAGAAAATATAATGATTGAGGGAAAATATGAAGGTAGAGTTGGAGACTAGGGACAAGATGATAAAGAGCTACTTCCAGAGCTAAGGCAAGGACACAGACACAGAGCAAAGCTTGTGTGCTATGAAAGGAATATGAAAATTAAGTGGAGGTGGGGGTGGAGTTGGTTAAGTATGCATGTATGTGTGTGTGTTTGTGTGTGTGTGTGTGTGTATATATATATATATATATATATATATATATATATATATATAGTTGCTGATGTTATTAAAAGAATGTAGTTTGTGTGAAAAAGACACTGCTAGTGATGTTAAAGAGGGAAGTAAGGAATCTAAGATGTGAAATACTAAAGCTTAGTAAAGATTAGAGTCAAAGTAGGAGGGTAGACATAGTGGAGCGATACACAACACTACAGTGGAACTGACATTTTCTGCATTGTAAATGGTCTGAAAGAGTAATAGAATATGCTTAAGAGAGTAAGGTTGAGATGATGATGCAGGAGACTCAACCTAGGAAAAAGGCAAATGAGATAATTAAGAAAGGTTTCTGGTGGGTGGGGGTATTATCGATGGGCAGAGTAGAGGATTATTGACCTTAATAAGCACGGTACTGATGACATAGAAGTTGATACACTAGGACAATATGTACTGATCAGATTTGATTGGAGGAACAGCAGAATTTTATTACGGAACCTCTACTTTCCATCTAAATCCTCAAAATTAGTGTAGTTAAATAATCAACAGTAGAGAAATGTAAGGTAGCTTTAGTATTACAGTGACCATTCTTTAAAGATTTACAGTTACAGTAAGTACCTCAAACATAAATTTATTGTAGTGCATGGAGTGTGGCAATTATGTTCAGGAAATTGACAATTTTGTTGTACACATTTCTGATATAACAAAAGGTGCTTAGCAAACAAAATTGTGTTAAGTACCTTGTAGCACGATTAAGCTCAAGTCTCACTCATTGCTTTTGGCTATTTCTCAAATAGGCCAAAATGTTGTCCATTCTTCAGCTGTCTATTTAAGTGGTAATGTTCTCTCCTTTGAATTTTGGATTGCATGTGCTGTAGCATACTTCATTTACTTGGCACTTTTCTTTCACATTGTCTGTTATCACAAACAATATTTTTGTTATCCTTTTAATGCTGTCACTTTATACTGCTTTGAACCTGTACTGTTATTGCATGTATAATTTGCATGTAAATATATTTAATACCATTGCACTAAATGTACTGCCCTTTTTCTGGCCCATGTCATGGCTGAAAAGGTTCTTGACTGGTCCATCTGTCCAATTAACAAATGGTAAATAAATAAATACAGCCCTCTTTGTAGATAGAGCAGTCTTATTTAATTAGTCCCATATAATTTTTCCTGTAAATCTGCTCCATTAATCAAAGGTGATTAAATGTCTTTTAGGGAAGCTGTCATTTCCATAAAGCACTCATCAAGCAGATGAAAAGCAGTGGTAGCAGCAGTTTTCAGCCTGTGTTTGTCAAGCGAGTGAGCCTTAATCAGTGCTCTTAAATTTCAGTACTTGCAATGAAGCTTTTTAGGATACATCAGCTCCGGGAAAATAAGGGATGAATGCTGCAGCAATGAGCAAAAAATTTCTACTAGTTTGTCATCTGCCAAGCAATTACTTTCAGTTATGCCATTACCTTATAAAATAAACTGTACCACTAATATCGGTTTAAATGATAAAACTGTAGTAAACGTAGGGCGCAGCCCATCAAAAATACATTACTTCAAATCCTGTTTCTCCGATCTGAACTCAAAAAATGTCTGGTCAAGGCAGAATGCCAGTGTATACAGTCTGGTCACATAATTTAAGTTACCTCTCTTCCTCCTTAATTGTATGTAATCACTTCTGTAAGATTTCTTCTATAAGGTGTGACTTCTCCCACAGAAAATTGCTCATACACTAAATTTCCCTTTCAAGTCCGTATTGTCACTACCTATCCCTGTTATTAGTTCCATTAGCCCACATTCCATCACCTCCCTCACCATTTATACCTACTGTTTGACTCTCTCTCTCTCCATATATATATATATATATATATATATATATATATATATATATATGAGTGTATCTTATTCTGTATTTGTGAATTTTTTCTGTTTTCATTTTTTGTGAAACTCTTCACTCGGGTTGCGCCTGTAAATGGTCTGTAGTGATCAGTGTACTACCCCAATAAACAAACTTAAATAAATAAATAAATGTCAATATTTGAATAGGTTTACGTAATGTAATCTTACCACTGAACTTTTGGGTTACTAGAGATCCTCTTCATTGTGTATTAAGGTTACTTGTCTATTTTAATTATCTTTATTTAACTTGTTGCAGTATAAAAAAACTTGATGGGTTGACAATCTCTTTATATTGCTGTTTTCTGATGTTGTCTTTTCTAACCATCTCAACCATTGGCCCTGGTCTTGGAGCCTTCCCTACCACTCGGAGCTTTGGCCCTGGACAGCTTAGTTCTGAGGTCCTTCTCACAGTTGTCAGCCCTTGGAATAGAGAGGACTACAGATTCAGTTGTTTTAGGTGGCTCTTCCTTGGCTCCATTGGCTGAATCGGCTTTGAAGGCTGTGGAGAGGAGTTTGGCAGGACCAAGATGACTGTTAGTTGCCCAGAGTTCAGATTCTTCCTCTCATTCTGGTAGACAGGGACAGACAGATCCTGTAAGCTTCAAGACAGTCTGCATTCAAGCTGCACGTCCAACTCTGATGCGTCTCCCTCAGAGGTCCCAAGGCACATTCCTCAGAAGAGGACTTGTAAGAGAAAGGCTATTGACTCCTGATCTGTGTCAGGCACTGAAAACACTGACTTAGATAAGGGAGAAGGCTCCCCAAGGTCCCACCCCAAAGATGTCCCCTCTGGAGATATACTTGAATTAATGAAACAGAGGGATGTGATGGTCCACTGGGAAAAAAAACACAGACAAACTCCTAGTTGCTCCCAAAAAAAGAAAACATTGGGCCAAGGGTCCCTCTGTAGATATCATGGTGGTAGCAGCAGCCACAAAAAAGGAACTATCAGAAGAAAGCTCCTCTGTTCATCCACCCTAACAGGAAGTCAAGGGCATTGGACAGACTAGAGAAATGGACTTAAGCTTCAGCCACATTTTCTGTCCGTGCGCTGAACTGTATGGCATACATGACAAGTTTCCAGAGGGATTTGCTCGAGGAGCATTGAAATTCCTTGGTGGGTAACTTGAATATCCAGAAATCTGTGTATACCCAGTTGTCTACCCCACAGTCATCCTCAAATGTTGCCATGAGACTACTATCCAGTGCAGCAGATGGCACAGCATGAGCAGTCGGCACAGGTCTTACCATGCATCGCCATGCCTGGATGCGGTTGTGTGACTTCCCAGAAAGCTTTAAGGCATTCTTCATAAATGTCTCCTATGATAGTTGCACCTTATTTGGACCAAACGTCAAGGAAATGCTTACCACTAGTGAACAGGATGATAAGACCTTGTCTGACTCTGGAATCTGTTTTTCAGCTCCTCAAAGATCCTTCTCCAGGAATCGGAGGAGGAAGAAAATTGTGGTTCATAAAATCTCAAGGTTTTCACCAGAGATCTCCTGAGGACAGGCCTCCCAGAGGCAGAGGTGTAGGCAGTCCCATGGGATGTTGCCCTCAGGGCAGAAGTAGTCCGCAAAACCAGGGATGTTAAGTTGTCAATCTCGCCTTCATTCTTGCTGGATGGGTTCGGAGCCGATCCTCGGCTCCGACTCGGCACTTGCTTTAGCTCGAGAACTCCTTTTACCAGCTCGAGGCAACCCTATATCCCATGATGCAAGGCGGAACTACCTCAGATCTCGTTTGCCGCTTAGCGAAAGAGGTCTCCTTTGCCAGCTGAGGTAAGTTTTTTCTTGTTAAAGAAGAAAAAGTTTAGTTAGGGGTTTATTTTTTCCCTTTAGTGTTAGATTAGCCTGTACTTAGTTACAGCCCACCCTATTCCCTTCCTTTTAAACTTTTAAAATAGTTTTTCTGTTTAAAGTTTTAGTCAGGCCTAGTTCCCCAAGTTATTCCCTTCCTGTGTGTCTGTGTAGGGATTAAGTTGTGTGTTTGTGGGGACTGTTTGTGTCTATCCTTTTTAGGATGTCTAGGGAAGGCAAGGTCTCAGGCTTCAAGAAGTGTGACCAGTGCTGTCAGAAAATGTCCCTGACAGACGGTCACACTTCTTGTGTGTATTGCCTGGGGCCTTTGCACCTGCAGGACTCCTGTGCGTTGTGTCATGCTTTTAGCCAGAGAGTCCTGCAGGAAAGGAGGAACAAATTAATCCTCCGAGGTTTACTAAAACCTGAAGGTTCTCCTCCTAAGCCAGGGGCAGGAAAACCTCTTAAGCCACCGAAGGCTCAGGCTACAGTGTCCAAGCCTCCTCCGGTGGCTCCGGCTCCGTCGGAGCCGATATCGGCTCCGGCTGGAGTCGATACTTCTTCTGTTAGAGTAGTGGGTTCGGTGCCGGCCGGCCGGCTCCGATACCCTGACTACTGTGGCCTTGTCGGCTCCGGCTGGAGCCGACACTTTATCCAGCATCGGAGCCGAGAGATCCTCGGCTCCATCTGGGGTTCAAGGGACTTCGGCTCCGATGGCTCCGACCCGTAAGAGATCCCGGTCCCCTTCGATACTAAGTATTCACTCGGCTCCGGGGTCTCCTCTTTTGTCGGAGCGGAGCCATCGGAGCCGATCTTCGAGATCTTCCAGGCTGTCTGACCACGATTTGGAGAGGGTGGTAAGCAGGCTGTTGAAATCTCAGGCACTGGCCCAAATGCTCCATAGCCCGTCTCAACAGACTTCGGCTATAGCCCTGATTCTTGAGATTCCCCCTCTGACTCCACACCAGAGTTCGGAGCCGGAGCTTCTTGGAACAGCGACTGTTTCGATGCCGGAGCCGATACATCCTTCGGCTCCATCATCTTCGGCTCCGATCTCCTCCTTGAGACCTTCCTTGGAGGGATCCTGTCGTCGGGTTTCCACTGTCTGCTCCGAGGGGGCTAGTGGCATCGGACCCTTGTCCGACCCCGCTCTCCCTCTCGGGGCTTCGGCTTTGGTAAGCTCGGCGCCGACATCGGCCTCGGAGCCTTCTCTCTCCTTGGAGCCGACCATTCCTGTTTCTTCGGAGCGGGTGTGTTCAGGTCTCCCGGGGAGAGGAGCCTTTGAGGTGATGAGGAGTGTCCTGGCCTCTGAGCCTGGTCAACGGTCTATCCCTCTAGCTCCTCCCTCATCAGTGCCTGCAGATGCCTCTTGCCAGCCTCTTGCTCTCAGGCCCAGGGATCCATCGCCCCAGGTTTCCCCACTGGGAATTTCCTCCTCTTCCGAGGTTTCTCCTGACCCTGCAGGGGAACCCCCTCGGAAGAGGACGGTAAGAGGAAACACACAGACTCCCTGAGTCTACTACATCTGATACCGACTTAGATGAGTCGGAGGGTTCCCACGGTCCCCTCTGAGGATGTCTCATTTTCAGACATCCTTGAGCTCCTCAAACAGAGGGGAATTGGCCCTCCATTGACCCCTCCGAGGATGAGTCCGGTATACCTGGAGGCTTTTGGATCCCGACCCTCCACCTCCTGGGTGTCTCCGCCCTTCCACCCACTCATGCAGGTAGTGGCTCGGAAGGCGTGGGCGGCTCCAGATTCTGTGGAACCTGTCCCCAGGAGACCATCCAAGTTCATCACGCCCCTTCGGACAAACAGTTCCTGTCCAAAGGTGTCTCTGTGGATGCTATGGTGGTAGCGGCGGCCACTAAGAAGGAACTGGCGGATCCTTCAGTACCTGTCCATCCTCCTAATAAGGATTCTAGGACCATGGACAGGTATGGAAAGCGGATGTTTTCTTCAGCGACCTTTGCTATGCGTTCGCTGAATTACCTTTGTCACTTCACCAGGCTTCAACGAGACATTCTCAAGGAACTGGGAGAAGTAGTCCAGGATCCTTCGGCTGCTGGGGCTCAGGAAAAGATTGCCTCTCAGCTTGCTATCCTGAATTCTATATCTAACTCCTCCATGCGGCTCATATCTTATGCAGCCGATGGAGCGAGCAGGGCCGCAGGCACAGGTGTTGCTCTTAGACGCCAAGCCTGGATGCGGCTGTGTAATTTTGCGGACCCCTTTAAGGCGTCCTTCACCAACACCCCCTTTGACGGTTCGGCTTTGTTCGGACCTCAGGTGAAGGATACTTTGACCAGATGTGAGCAGGACGGTAAAACTCTTTCTGCCGTTGGAGTCCAGTTTTCCACTCCTTCTAGACCATATCCCAAGGGTCAGAAGGGGGGGAAGATGTGGTTCCGTAAAGCCCAAGGAGCTACACCGGACACACGTGGACAGTTTACCCCAGAGGCAGAGGGGTAACAATAATAGACGCCGCCCTAGAGGCAGGGGGGGTCCTCAGAACCAGGGCAACAGGGAGTCTCTTCCTGAGAAGCCTTTTCAGCATCCCTGAGGTGTTGCCCGACTGTCCACCCTTGGAGGCAGTCGGGGGAAGAATTTCGCTGTACCCAGTAGCCTGGCAATCCCTATCACAAGAGAAGTGGGTACAGTCGATCATATCCGAGGGTTACAAAATCCCCTTCGAAAGGTTTCCCGTACCTCTACAATCCCTTCCAGACATCTCACCCGGTCAAAGGGATTTGGCAAGACAGGAAGTTTCAAAACTCCTGGAAAAAAGAGCCATCCAAACAGTGCCAGCAGACCAAGTAGGATCCGGCTTCTACTCAAGATTCTTTTTGGTCCCCAAAAGGACGGGAGATTGGAGACCGATACTAGACCTAAGCAGACTAAACAAGTCTGTCAGAAAGGCAAGATTCCGGATGGTCACGCTGCAATCCATTCTGCCCTTTCTGGGCAAGGACAACTGGATGTGCTCTATAGACCTTCAAGATGCGTACTATCACATAAAGATTCACAGACGCTCCAGAAGGTTTCTCCGCTTTCAGCTGGGAGCCAGTCATTACCAATTCAGAGCACTGCCCTTTGGCCTCACTTCAGCCCCCAGAGTGTTCACCAAATGCATGGCAGTGGTCACAGCTCACCTGAGACGTTGAGGATTCCAGGTGTTTCCTTATTTGGACGACTGGCTCCTCTCCACCACCTCCAAGCATCAGCTTCTTCGGTCCAGAGACTACACCCTACAGCTTTGCAAGAGTCTAGGAATTTCGGTAAATTTCGAAAAATCCTCTCTGCTGCCTTGCCAATCTATCACCTTTATAGGCAGAGTTAAATATCGTCAAAATGTTAGCCAGGCTAACAGATCAAAGGATTCTGGACATCCAGAAATTTGTTCAGCTTCTGTTACAAAGCAACAAGATCAAAGCCAGGTTTGTCTTGAAAGTTCTAGGCCTAATGGCTGCAGCCATTGTTCTTCTTCCACTGGCTCGCTTCCACATGCGTCTCCTGCAGTGGATGTTATTCACGCAGTGGTCGTACCACGATCTGCCCATGAGACACGAGATCTTAGTGACACAGTCTTGCAGGGCTCATCTTCGATGGTGGATATCTTCCCTCTTCTTCATCAGGGCCGACCCTTTGTTCCCCTCCTCCAGTTGCCACAGTCACCACGGATGCCTCTCTGATCGGGTGGGGGCATTATCAGGGCAGGATGGTCCACGGACGTGGCAACCCATAGAATACCACCTGCACATAAATGTCCTGGAGATGCGGGCAGTGCTTTTAACGTTGCAAGCCCTCGTCGACTTTCTTCCCACAGGGACTATTGCAGTACAGACGGACAACATGTCTGTGGTCTGGTACATCAACAAACAGGGCGGAACCAGGTCCTATCCCTTATGTCGAAGCTCTCAGACTTTGGCAATGGGCGATCTCTTCTCAGCGGTTTCTGATAGCAACGCACATCCCGGCAGGTCCAACCTATTGGCGGACAGGCTAAGCAGATCTATTCTGATGCCTCACGAGTGGTCTCTCAATCAATCTGTAGTGGATCAGATTTTTCTGAAGTGGGGCACCCCTTGTTGCGATCTTTTCGCTACCCCTCAAAACAGCAAGTGCCCAGATTACTTCACACTATTTCCTCTTCCAGGCCAACCCTTGAGAGACTCTCTAACCCAGGATTGGCCTCGGGGACTTCTTTATGCTTTTCCTCCCTTTCCATTGATTCCACAAGTCATTCAGAAAGCCACCGTTTTGAGAGCCAAATTGATCCTGATTGCTCCATATTGGCCTCGACAAATTTGGTTTCCGTCTCTACATCATCACCTTCTGGTGCAGCCCTGGCATCATTTCCGGATGTTTTGATCCACCAGTCGGGTCAGCAGCACCGGGCCATTCATTCTCTCAACCTCACTGCTTGGTTGCTCCACTTCCTTCCCTAGCCAGGCTACCAATGATTTCTGACTCAGTCAGAGACATTTTAGTGTCTTCTTTAAAGTCGTCCACTAGAACTGTTTATGCTAGCAAGTGGCGACGTTTTTCTATTTGGGCAAACGCCAGAAATATTGATCCTTTTACCGCTCCTGTACATTCTGTTTTGGATTTCCTGGCGGAGGTTTTTCATTCGGGATCTTCGTCATCTACAGTCAAAGTACAACTGGCTGCTATTTCCAAGTATCATGTTGGCTTGCATGACAATAACATCATGTCTCATAGGTTATGCAAAGCCTTTTTAAGAGGAGTTTTTCTCCTAAAACCGCCTGTGAAACATCCTCCTCCGCAATGGGATCTGAACTTAATGTTGGCATCCCTAATTCTACCTCCTTTCGAACCGTCTGCTTCGTGTTCTTTAAAGTTATTGACGTGGAAAACTATATTTTTGCTGGCTGTTACTTCTGCAAGAAGAGTTTCTGAGATTCAGGCCCTCTGTATTCGTTCACCTTATCTGGTGTTTCATAAGGATAGGGTTTCGCTCAGAACTAACCCTTCCTTTCTTCCAAAGGTTGTATCTCAAACCAATGTTAACCAATCTATTGATCTACCAGTTTTCTTTCCTAACTATTCTGACAGAGCTGAACAGAAGCTGCATTTTTTGGATGTTCATCGTCAGCTCAGGTACTACTTACATAGGACTAAACAAATTAGAAAATCAGACCAATTGTTTGTCTCCTATGCAGAAAATAGGTTAGGTCTTCCAGTATCTAAAGTGACCTTATCTAGATGGTTGACTTCCACCATTTCCTATGTGTACTCTCTAAGGGGCAAACAACTATCTTCTAAGCCAAAAGCATATTCGACCAGGAGTCTATCCACTTCTGTAGCCTTTCAGGATAGACTTCCCATTGACACTATTTGTGCAGCAGCTACTTGGGCCACGCCTCATACCTTTGTGTCTCATTACAAGTTGGATTTGGCCTCCAGAGATAGGGCCAGTTTTGGTTCCACAGTTCTCAAGAGTCTGTTCCATTGAGCCACCCGGGATACAGGTGCTAGGGACGCGGTCCCATCCAGCAAGAATGAAGGCGAGATTGACAACTTAACATTTAGAAGTTATGTACCTACCATAACGTTCCATGTTAGTTGTCTTCTCGCCTTCTTTCTTGGCCCTCCCTCCTTCCCCCTGGCCTGGACAGATCTTGGAGAGTTCCTATTAGATTGCTTCCTCTGGAGCGTTGTTATGAGGACTTCTTTTAGGAACCATGGTTCCTAATTATGTTAGGATAAATCTTTAGCAGGGTCAGTTAGCTGCCAAACGAGATCTGAGGTAGTTCCGCCTTGCATCATGGGATATAGGGTTGCCTCGAGCTGGTAAAAGGAGTTCTCGAGCTAAAGCAAGTGCCGAGTCGGAGCCGAGGATCGGCTCCGAACCCATCCAGCAAGAAAGAAGGCGAGAGAAGACAACTAACATGGAACGTTATGGTAGGTACATAACTTCTAATTTCCATGGACCTTTTACAGAGAAACGTTATCAGTTTCCCTGAACGTTTGCCCGACTGCTGCCCTCTCAAGGCAGTCAGGGGATGCTTTTTCTTGTACCATCTTGTCTGGCAAAATATAACTTCAGATTCCTGGGTGCTAAGGATCATTACCAGAGGTTATACAGTACCCTTTTCAGAACCTCGAAAGACAGAAAAAATTCCTGATACTACAGCCAAACAGTTGGAATCTGCAGTAACAGAGCTTCTAAAGTTGTTAGACAAGAGTTATCCAACTGGTCCCCAACATGAACAAGGATCTGGAATGTGTTCAAGGTTCTTTTTAGTTCCAAAAAAGACTGGGGACGTTAGACTAATATTGGATCTCAGCAATCTGAATCAGTATGTAAAACAGACAAAATTCTGGATGGTCACTATACAATCCATTTTAGCTCTACTGAGGAAGGACATTTGGATGTGCTGTGTCAATCTGCAGGATGCCTACTATCATACAAAGATCCAGTGGCAGTCCAGGAGATTCCTTCATTTCTGTCTGAAAGCCAGTTACGATCAGTTCAGGGTGCTACCATTCGGTCTTACCACAGCCCCCCTGGATGCTCACCAAGATAATAGCATCCCTTGGAGCCTGTCTAAGGCTGCAAGGATCTGGGTATTGCCATATTTAGATGATTGGCTTCTAACTGCTACCTCCAGGAACCTACTTCTGAGATATCAGTCATTCCTGTTATATCTAACAACTCACTTGAACATTTCAGTAAATGTCAACAAGAACAAGCTATCCCCTACTCAATCCACAGAATCTATAAGCTGCCACATAGACACTGTACATCACATAGCAAAACATCCCATAACATGAGTTAAATCCATAAGATCTGTAGCTCCTAAGTGATCAAACATCCCAGACCTCAAGCTTGACTCGTCCTGAATCTGTTCGGTCTAATGGCTTTCTCTATAGTTATGGTTCCTTTAGCCAGATACCTTGTGAGAGTTCTGCAGTGAACACTAGCTGTACAGTGGTCACAAAACTGCATCCTCTTCACTGCAGAGTTCGTTTGACTCAGTTCTGCAGAGACCACATTTAGTGGTGGATTTTGTCTGATTTATTTACTCAAGGCAGACACTTCCATCCTCTGACCCCCAAAGCCACAGTGACCACAGACTCCTCCTTTCTCAGGTGGTGGGGGGTGGGCATTTCAAATTGAAGACAGTCCAGAGAATGTGGTTATTAATAGAAACGAAGCTTCATAGGTTCATACTGGGCTATCTGCCCTAGGGCATTTATAAGCCTAGCCAGAATGTGTTTGGCTTTCGCCACCCATTTTAAATTTATTTTGCCTATGCCCTTTTTCGAGGTTAGTATACTGTGCCTCTGTCTAACAGTGACACAGAAGTGATACCCGGGGTAAACCTACGATCTCCCATCCACTCATCAAGATTCCTCTTGAAGAGAGTCAATGAGGGACTCTGCCTAACCTGGACTGGGATTTTATTCCAGAGTGAAGGGAGCCTCTGGGTTATGAATCTGTCCCTCCAGCATGTCCTATTTATTTCAGTGCTGAGGTTCAAGTCTCTCGAGCACGTAGCTCGATGGGATTTGGATTTTTTGATGTGCAGCATGTCCATTAATTCCGGGTTGGACATGGCTTTATACGTTAGGCACAGATCGCCTCTGAACAGGCAGTATGCCACTGAGTAGAGCTGGAGTTTCTTTAACCGGGCAGCATATGGCATCTGTTTGAGCCCTTTGATCCTCTTGGTGAGGTACTTTTGGGGTCTTTCCAGTTGCTGCAGGTGTCTGGTAAGGTACATCCCAAAAGGGGCATTGTACTCAATTATGGGCCTGATGAGGGATGAGTAAAGAGGCACGATGACCTGCCCTGATCTAGATGTGAATCCCTTCATGGTTAGGTGGGCTATATAAAATGTTTTTCTAACCACTTTGGCCATGTGGTTGTCAAATGAGAGATTGCTATCAGCTTGGGTCCCCAGGTCCCTAATTACTTATTCTGTACTTAATGGATTACCACCTATGTGGTAATTTGTGGGCACTTTGTTTTTGCCAAAGGGGATGACTATACACTTTTTGGCATTTAGCTTGAGGCCATGGCTCTGGCACCAGTTGTCTGTTTCTATGAGGCCCTTTTGAAGGATGCTTGTGTCGGCTGGAGAGTCGATTATGGCGCCCAGTTTGCAGTCATCTGCGAACTTGGTCAGTCACAGTCCTTCCGTGTTGGCCTGTACCTCCGAGAAATATATACCGAACAAGAGAGGTCCCAGGACTGAGCCTTGTGGGACACCACTTGTAACTGGTTTGGAGTCTGACATGGCTCCAGCAATTCTAACCATGTGGGTTCTGTCCTTGAGCCAGTTTGCAATCCATCTAGTGACATAGGGGTTTATATTTAAGGTGGTGAGCTTATCTATAATGCCCGAGTGGGGTATTGTATCAAAGGCTTTTGCGAGGTCCAGGTAGGCTGTGTGGACCACCTTCTCCTCGTCAATGGCCTTGGTGACTGTTTCAAAGAAATCAACCAGGTTTAAGAGGCAGGATCTGCCCTTAACAAAGCCAAACTGGGTAGGATCCAGTGTCTGTAGGTCCCCAATATCTTTATTTATGAGGTCCATGATGATCCTTTCCATAGCTTTGCAGACCAAGCTAGTCAGGCTTATGGGGCAATAGTTTCCAGGATCCGTTGAGGCACCACCTTTATGGAGACGGACCACTGTTGCTGTACGCCACTCTTTGAGCACATATCCTGTAGTAAGGCTGAGATTGAACAGTAGTTTTATGTTTGGGTTTAGCTCTTCTTGGAGTTCATGTAGGACGCAGCCCAGGACACCGTCTGGTCCCATTGATGCTGTGTTTTTTGCTTTGGAGAGGGCGGCTCTTACCTGAGCATCTGAGATGTCAAGGGGGCAGCACTCTGCTGGGATAGATATTTGCCCTTTTGGTGGGGGGGGGGGGAGTTTGCACTGAACCTGTCAGCTAGGATGTTGGCAATGTCTGTGGCTTCATTGTATTTTTTGTCATTTTGGGCTAATTCTGAGCATATCTGGGAATTACCACCCAGGTTCCTAACATAACTAAAGAAAGCCTTGTGATTATCCTTAGTGTCCTGTGCATTATTTCTCTCGAAGCTGGCCTTAGACAATTTTATGAGTGCCCGTAGTTTTTTGCTAATACTGATCAGTGATGCCTTCCCTTTTTGGGATTTTGCTCTATAATTTAGTAGCTTCCTCCTTCTATTGTATAGTTTGTTTATGGCTGGGGTCCACCAGACAGGACGTCTGCCTTTGGAGGATTAGGTCTTGGTTATATTTGGGATCGCATGATCCATGCATTCCTGAAGGTGTTCATAGAATGCATTTATAAAGGATTCTGCGGTCTGGGCCGTATTTTCCACAGGCCCGGGGGCTTTGAAGGATTCCACCTCGGTTTTGAGGAGTGTGAAATTTGCTTTAGAGAAGTTTTTCACTGTAGTTTTCTGGGCAGGGGGTGGGGTCGGGATGTGAATATCCAATGAGATTAGTTTATGGTCTGATCTTACCAGTGAGGGATACACTTCTGGTCTGGAGCATAGAGTCCCCATGTTGGTGATGATCAGGTCCAGTATGTTTTCCCCTCTTGTGGGAGTGGTAACAAGTTGTTCCATAGCATTTGAGTTTATAAATTTTAGGAACCTTTGGGCTAGGCTGTTGGAGCTAGAGTAATGCTCCCAGTCTATGTTTGGGTAGTTGAAGTCACCCAATATAATGGTGTTTGGAGAGACCTTCATATTTTCCAGTGTTCTCAGAAAGGCCGAGTGGGGTTCCTGGGTTTGGGAGGGTGGTCTGTAGCAGGCTATAAACTGGAAGGCAGTTTTACCCACTGTTAGTTGCACATGGATAGTCTCTGATGCTTCGTGCTTTGCCACCAACCTGGAGGTGTGGGTATCTTTGATGAATATCGATACTCCCCTCCTTTTGTGGTTCGGTCCAAGTTTTGGGGCGAAAAGCATGGTATGAGGTATAACCTGGTAGTGCTGGGGTGCTCTCGGAGCCCTGAACCAGGTTTCTGTTACTGCACAGATATCAATGTTCTCCATGCTAAGGAGAGTTTCAAGTGTGCATCTTGAGGTTTAGACTTCTGGCGTTGAGTAGCATTACTCTTAGTTTCTTATCCCTTGTGATACCTATGGAGGTGGGTTTGTCTTTTGAGCCTTGCCTAAAAAGGCACTATGGGGGTAGCAAGAGCCTTTGCCAATATTCGAAGCCCATGGGTGACAGGTGCAAGCCGTCCCTAGCGAAGCATCGTGGCTTGTCGAGCATATCATCCCAAGCTGACAGGCATTGGATCCCCTTTGAATGACACCAGTACTTAAGCCAATTGTTGAAATTGATCATCTTGTCTTCATATTGTGGCATCATTCTTGGTGAGGGTAAGATGCTACTCAAGGTCAGGGTCATACCGGCCTGGGCTACATGCTCAGAGAGCTCCTTTATGTCTCTTTTCATGTAGTCCAGGGAGGTACATCTCAGGTCATTCACACCAGCATGGACAATGACTGAGTCATATTTGTACTTGCCTTGGAGTGACCTGAGTGCTTGTGTTATGTGGCGGATCCCAGCACCCGACAGGCTGCTAACCGTGAACCTCTCCTTGTTCAGCCTGGTGAGCGGGACGTCAGTGTGCCTGACGATAGAGTCACCTATTGCAAGTGTATCAGGTGTGTTGTTTAGTCTTAAGGGCTGTGACTGTTCAGCACACTGGCTTTGTGAGATATGTGTTGCACGTGTTTTGTTTTGGGGTAGCGGTTGCTTGGGTGTCTGCTTTGGACGTCTCTGCTGCTTAGGCAGATCTTTATTTAGAGCCTCCGAGTATGTTTTTGTGTGATTATGTGTTTG
The DNA here is from genome assembly GCF_019279795.1 of Protopterus annectens. Taxonomy (NCBI): domain Eukaryota; kingdom Metazoa; phylum Chordata; order Ceratodontiformes; family Protopteridae; genus Protopterus; species Protopterus annectens. The sequence goes on along the minus strand of NC_056737.1, from coordinate 1,814,441,874 downwards.
GTTTGCTGTCGTGGTAGGTCTATGTGAGACTGGAATTGTAGTGAGTGTGGTTTCCTTCTCCTCCTGACTGGTTATGCCAGTACTGAGTTGAGAGAGCTTAGCCTCCAGTTTGGCTATATGGTTGCATCTCTCACATGTGTTGGAATTTGTTGGGAGGAGGAGAGGGTTGTCTGTGTACATGAGGCAGTTGTAACATTGCCTCAAGATTCCCAGATTCACCAGCTGGACCGAGAGGAGATTGACAACTGACCTTTGGACATGCTAGAATAATATTGGGAATTCCTTAATAATGGAAAACAAGGGCCAGTGGGGAGTGAGGGTGTAGTGCTTTTAATTTTTAGTGCTGACTTATATAATTGCTTTAGCGCGCAAGTGCCAGGTAACTTAAGTGCAATGTGTTACAGGTAACTTAAATGCAAAAACGACAAACAGTAACTTTCTTTCAAGTGAAACAAGGAAATAAGTACAGTAAGCAATGCAGATATCACTAGTGATCCACAGAAGCGCTGAGAAGCCACGTATTAGGTGGAATTAGCGTTCCAGGGAAATAACAAGCAAACAAACAACAAGCATATAAACAAAGCTACATTCAGCAGGCCTGGATCTAGTCTTTGCTACAGCAAACAGTGTCTTGGAATTAAGAATGATCCTCCTTACTTTGCAGGCATTTCAGGAGCTCCTTCCCAAAAATGTGATTGCCATACACTAGGACAACATGTCAGTGGTTTGGTACATCAACAAGCAAGATGGAAAGCATCCATACCCTCTTTGCTGAGACGCCATGAGAGTATGCCAGTAGGCAATGTATTCAAACCATTTTCTAGTAACAACGCACATACCTTGGATGTCCAGTATCCTAGCAGACAGACTGAACAGAACTATTCTATTGCCTCACAACTGATCTCTGAACAGAACAGAGGCAACAGAGTTTTTCAGCTGCTGGGGGCCAACCTTGCTGCAACCTTTTTGCTTCATATCTAAACAAGTGCAGAAGTTACTTTGCCCTCATTCCTCTACAAGGATAGTCACTGAGAGATGCTCTAGTCCATTGTTGGTTCCCAGGTCTCTTTTATGCCTTTCTGCTAATTCTTCTTATCACCAAGTTCGTCCAGAAAGCTATGGAGTGCAAGACCAGGGTAATCCTTTTGGCCTCCGCAGGTATGGTTCCCCTTTCTTTGGCCTCATCTAGTTCACCCACTGTGGGTTCTGGATCCATTTCCAGATCTCCGCTGTCACTGATCTAGGCTATCTCTATTGAACCTCAAGACCCTAAAACTGACCACATGATTTCACCAATTCTAACAATTGCCAGAGATGCCAGACTTTCTTCCCTGGTAGTCCATGTCATATCTTCTCAAAGAAAATAAATCAAAAAGACTTACAAGAGCAAATGGAAGCATTTTTCTATCTGGGCCTCTTCTAAGGGACTAGACCTGTTTTAAGTACCTCTACCTGAACTTTTGGAGTTTCTTTTGGAACTATTCACAACTGGATCACATTACTCTATAACCAAAGTTCATTTAGCAACCATTTCAAACTTTCATACAGGGCTCAACAATGCATCCATTGCTTCTCTCAAAGTGACCAAAGCCTTTCTTAGAGGAGCCTTTTTATTGAGACCCCCAATTTGTGATCCAATCCCTCCATGGGACTTTACCATTTCACTCTACTCTATAACCCAAAAAGCTTTTGAACCAGCAACATCTGTAGAAATAAAGTTTGTTTCATGGAAAACTTGTTTTCTGGTTGCCATTACATCTGCAAAATGTGTAACAAACAGGGTGGAACAGTCCCCTGCAAATCTCTTTTCCTTATTTTTCAGAAAAAGTGTCATTGAGAATAAACCCTTCATTTCTTCTGAAAGTAGCTTCAGATTCTAACTTGAACCATCAAATCAATTTACCAGTTTTCTTTCCAAATTTTACCAACAAAGAAGAACGTAACTTTACATACCTTAGATATCCATAGACAACTCAGGATGTTCTTCATGTTTCACTGTTGCAGTCATTACACTTGTGTTATCTGCCTGCAGGTAGCCCTCAGTCAGCCCGAATACCAGAGACTCAGTATTTCTGCGTCAGTTGCTGTCGCTCCAGGACTGACATCAGGTCATCAGGGGTGTAAAAACAGGCAGCCGACGTCATTACATCAGTCTTTCTTGCCGAGGAGCCCGAAGCAGAAGCAGTTCGCACAAATGCCGGTCGGCCACTACATGAGTTTTTGTTTCCAAATTGAATCATCCGGAAGTCTTCTAAAGCTAAGTACCCCATTGGGAATCCTTTTTTCTTGCTCTAGCTGATGTCAGAAAAAGTCAGCAATTGTCTCGCATGTGGAAAGCAAATACCACACCGAGATTTCCATTCTTACTGCATCACCTGTTTAGGCCCAGGCCACGATGTACCTCGCTGTCAGTTTTGTGCCTTGTTCAATGCCCGAACTATTAGTCGTCGGGCCCTTATTGTTGCTAAATACTTTCGTTCTTGATCTCCGTCTTCCGAAATGGCTTCGGTAAGCCATATGACTACCAGTCTTCCAAAAAAAATGTAAGGATAAAGACAGAGACAGACCGCACAGGTCCAAAACTGCAGATGACACTTCCTTTAAGCCAGTCGCCAGCTCACCAGTACTCAGTGAGGCGCTTTCGCATCCCCTGATGCCTGCTTCAATGGATTTGCAGGCCTCTACCGAGACCCGTTCGGAGTCCAGTATGCCGCGAGACTCTTCTTCCACTGTGGAACCTGCGGATGTCTCTACCTTGGATGGGTCTGGAGCCGCTGAGCAGGCACCGGTTTCTGAGGAAGTTCTTCGCACTACCGATATTCGACACAAACTGATGACTTCTTTCACTTCTTCAGTTCTGTCTAAAACTACCAAGTTTCTAAGGCCAAGAGTATGAGCTACGCCTAAAAAAAAGATGACCCAAACTCAAGCACCTGCTTCCTTGCCACAACATCAAATGCTTAAAATGGCAGAAGACTTTATTATGCTGATTAGGGGAAGCCAGCCTTCCCCTGCTAAGAGGAAAAGAGACCTGTCCCCAGCAGCTTTAACAGACCAAGAGTTCAATAACTCTGAGGTATCGGATTATGAAGACATGCCTTTATCTGCTTATGTGGATTTAGATGCAGAGGAATCCATTCCCTCTGCTTCTCCTCCAGAGGATTTTTCTTTTGGTGAAACCTTGCATACTTTAAGAGAGCATTTCCACTGGGAATGCCAAGACTATCCTCAGTCCAAAAAGAGACTCAGAAAATTTCTAGATTTGCCACAACATAGGACTTTAGCAATACCCCCAGTCCTGAATGTTGTGGATGATATCTTTATGGAATCCAGTCTAACTCCTGATAATTTACACCCTGCTCCTAGGAAACCAGACAGGTACTACAGAGTCCCTGACTCTCACAGTTCCTTTTCAAAAATCCTACTGCTCATCCAGAGGTCCTCTCCCAGGGGCCTAAAGGTATCAAAGCAACTACAGTTAAGAATCCTACCCCTTCGGACAGGGATTCCAGAGCTTTAGACAGATGGGGTAAGAAAGTATACACCTCTGCAACTCTCGTCATTAGGGCTTTGAATTTCCAGTTTCACATGCTGAAGTACCAACAACATATTATGGAATTTATTAAGCAAATATTAGCTATCTTTACAGACTGTGCAGAAAATAAAGAATTACAAGAGCTTATGCATTCTGTAAGCCAAGTCAGCAAGCATACTTTGCAATGTGGCTTTGATGCCCCAGAAGCATCTTGCAGAGCAGCAGTCACTGGTTCTGTACTGAGAAGGCATGCTTGGCTTAGGAAGCAGACCTTGCCAGACCATGTCAAATCAAAATTATTAGAGGCTCCTTTGAACAAGGACAATCTGTTTAGCACCAAAGCAGAAGAGGTTCTTAAAAAGATCGAAGAAAAAGCTAAATCTATGCAGATAGTCAAAGATTTCTTGCAATTACAGTCTCCTAGATTCAGCAGGCATTGCCCCTCAAAGCTTTGGTCCTTTCCAGCCCCCTCTAGGCCATCTCAAACTGGACCCAGAGGAAATATACTCCCCCCAGACTACAGTCTCAGGGTATGAAGAGATCTAAGGAATGGAGTGTCTCCACTTCAAAAACAGGGAGTGCTAAGCCACCCCCTTATGGAAAGAATTCACAATGACTTCTCAACTCCACTCCCCACCTCTGTCAACTGCACATGCCCCTAGGAGGAAAACTTGCCCATCATGCAAAAAAATGGACTTCTATCAGCAAAGACCGATGGGTCCTCAACATTGTATCCGAGGGGTACAAATTTTACTTCTATTCACTGCCAACCCCAAAAGGGTTCCCATACCTTCCTCCAAACCAGTGGGCAGAGGCACAAAACCAGGTTCATTCCTTCCTCTCCATAAGGGCAATTCAGCCTGTTCCTGTGGAACAGATAGGTCAAGGGTTCTATTCCAGACTTTTTGTGGTACCCATATAAGAGGGCACTTGGCGCCCAATCCCAGATCTTTCCATTCTAAACACCTTCCTGGTGGTACCAAAATTCAAAATGCTCACCCTTCAGCAGCTTCTTCCTACGCTGGTCAAAGATGCCTGGTTAGCCACCCTAGATCTAAAAGAAGCCTATCTGCACATATCTGTCAGGGACTCTTACAAGAAATAGCTATGCTTTAGGGCAGGATCTATGTATTATCAGTTCTCTGCACTTCCCTTTTGCTTATCCACTACTCCCAGAGTATTCACAAAATGCCTGACTCCAGCCATTGCCTACTGCAGACAGAGAAAAAATCAAATTTACCTATACTTGGACGACTGCCTGATTCAGGCAGACAGTCAGGAAATGCTGTTGCAACACCTGAGATTTGTAAAGAACCTTATAACCTCCCTGGGGTACACTATCATTGAAAAGAAATCAAAACTAATCCCCAGTCAAAAGATTGTATTCCTGGGAGCAAGCTTGGATACAGCATCCCAGATGGCATTCCTTACTCCAGAAAAATAAGCCCATCTGACAGGCTACTTCACTCAAATGGCCACCAGAACCCAGCTATCTGCAAGGAACATCCTGCAGGCCCTAGGGTTCATGGCCTCTTGCATCCTACTAATTCCGTATGCCAGACTGCTTATGAGGAAACTTCAGTGGTACTTAAAAAGTCTTTGCCAACATTCTCAGTACCTGGAAACTGTCATTCCTATCATACATTGTCTAAGGGCAGAGTTTATTCGGTGGGCAGCAGCATGCAACCACAACAAGGGAATTCCCTTTACTCAACCCCCATGCAGCACAGACCCTAACCACAGATGCATCAGACTATGCCCGGGGGGCACACCTGGATGACAAGTACATTCAGAGCCACTGGAGCCCAAGTCAAATTCATCTGCACATCAACCAAAAAGAGATGCTAGCTGTTCAGCATGCTCTAACAGCTTTCAGATACCTACTCTCACCAGGACCCCTGCTAATAAAAACAGACAACACCACAGTTATGTGGTACATCAACAAGCAGAGGGGAACCTACTCTTACCCACTCTGCAGGCTAGGCATGGCCCTGTGGAACACAGCCTTGGACATTCAGGTCCACCTGCAAGCTCATTTCCTGCCAGGCAAACAAAACTTACTGGCAGACGACTTAAGCAGAAATCTCCTAGACCCACACAAGTGGTAATTAGAGCCCAGCACCTTCAGCCTTCTGATCCAGAAATGGGGGACCCCAGAGGTGGATCTCTTTGCCTCCCCCTGCATTCACCAGCTCAGCAAATTCTGCACCAGGACACCTCACAGCAGGGCCTAGAAAGTGGATGCCCTATCCTTCCAGTGGGTAAACCTCTCAATCTATGCATTTCCCCCTCTGCCTCTTCTCTCAAGAATATTGCTCAAGATAAGACAGGACAAACCAAGGACAATCCTGATTGCCCCGGACTGGCCACGCTAGCACTGGTACCCTCTACTGCGCAGCCTGTCACCGGTGCCACCCTGGCACCTACCCCAGAGCCCGACCCTCCTCACTTAGCAGGGGGGACAGATCTTGCATCCACATCTGCAAACTCTGAATCTTGCAGCCTGGCTTATTCCTTGAATTCTCCCTCAGTAACCAGCCTAAGCAAGCAGGCGCTGGATGTCATTCTTGAAGCCAGAAGACCCAGTACAAGGAAATCCTATGCTGATAAGTGGAAAAGGTATTGCTCCTGGATTCAGTCTAAAGGAGAGGACACAGCTCTGCCCTCCCTACCTGTAATACTGGATTACTTAGCAGATCTACTTCACAGAGGCCTATCCTCCTCCTCCATTAAGATCCATGCCTCTGCCATCTTGGCTCATTACAAAACTAAGCCACTCCTCTTCTCTCACCCTCTCATCAAACCGTTCCTGAGAGGGGAAAATAACTTAAGGCCACCAAGGAGAGCACCCACCCCTGCTTGGGACCTTAACTTTGTACTGGAAAAGCTCAAGCTACCCCCTTTTCAGCCTGCAGCGTCAGCAGAGTTAAAATTCCTCTCTTGGAAAACAGCATTGCTTCTGTCCATCACTTCAGCTAGAAGAGTGTCTGAGCTACAAGCACTTTATGGCTGTGGAACCCTTCATTATTTTTCATGCTGACAGGGTCTCCCTCAGGACTAATCCTTCCTTTATAGTTAAAGTGGTGTCCAGTGTGGCTCTCAACCAATCTATCCATTTGCCAACCTTCTTTCCTAATCCTCAAATTAAAGGGGAAAGGATCCTGCACTCCTTGGACATGCACAGACAGCTGAGACTCTACCTGGATAGGACTAAACCATTCAGGAAATCTGACCAGTTACTACTTAGTTTTGCACCAAGGGCAGAGGGCAAGGCCATTTCAGAACTGAAAATTTCCAAATGGATAGCACACTGTATCCATTTCTGCTACAAACACCATGGGAAACCAACCCCTCAGGGGGTCAGAACACATTCCACTAGGGCAACTTCTACCTCTACAGCATTCCTCAGGGAAGTCCCTACCAGGGACATTCTGGAAGCTGCTACCTGGAGTTCTGTACACACATTCACCAAGCATTACCACCTGCCTATATTTTCCAAATCCAGGGTGGGTTTTGCAGCTGCAGTTCTGCAGTGCATATTAGCCAGCCCATACTCTTTTTGACTGCCTCCACCCTTTCTTCAGCTTTGGGAATCAACCCAAGTGTGATGACTGCAACAGCAAAACATGAAGAACATAGTACAGTTGTGTACACTTACCATAAATGTAGATGTTCGAGTGTATTCACTGTTGCAGTCCTGGTTTCCCTCTTTTCAGCCCCCTTCTCTCTATCTCTCTTTCTCCTCTCTGTGTATATTATTCACCCCTTAGGGGTACTGGTATTGGTATTTACTTTTTACTGGTGGTGATTTTCCCACTATAGCCTAGCTCCCTATTGGGGGGCTTCTGACATTTGGGGCAAGAAAAGCTGATGTAATGGCGTTGGCTGTTTTTATACAGCTAATGACCTGACATCAGTCCTGGAGTGACAGCAACCGACGCAGAAATACTTAAGTCTCTGGTATTTGGGCCAACTGAGGGCTAACTGCAGGCAGATAACCAAAGTGTGATTACTGCAACAGTGAATACACTCGAACATCTACATTTATGGTAAGTGTACATAACTGTACTTTCTATCTCCATCATATTAAGAATTTCAGAAAATCAGATGAACTGTTTATATCCTTCTCCAAGAACAAGCTTGGACAATCATCTAAGGTAACCCTATCAAAATAGTTAGAAGACTGCATTTAATTTGTGCAATTTCAACAACATTTGCAGAAAGAGTGCCTGTCAGTGACATATGCACTGCAACAATTTAGTCTTCAACTCCTGAGTATCTCACTACAAGTTAGATGTGCACTCTAGAATTCACACATCTTTCGTCTCTGCCACACTCAGGAATAGTCTTCCTTGAGACCACCCAGGTCCCTGTCAGGTAGCTTGGGAATCTGTCCTACATGTTGAATCAGATGAAAAAAAAGACAACATCGGATGCAAAAGTTATGTACTTACCATAACAACAGGTCTGTGTTGTCCTCTTTGTTTCAACTATCCTCCCTCCTTCTCCCTGCCAAATTGTCATAGTTTCCTTCTAGGGATCAGCCAGATCTCCTATGGACCTTCTCTAACCCCTTTCTAACTTTTACACTGTGTAGTGCTTAATACATTTTTCCTCCAAATACTTTCCTACATAGTGTGTCACCATTTTTGGTCATTCAAGCAAACTTGATCTGAGGTAATTCAGGCAGGAGAGAGGAATTGTGGATAGGGGAGGAGTCGGAGCTCTCTGATCCAATACTTTGGTATAAGGCACCAAGATCAGATCTGACAGCCTACTTGTTGAATAAGATGAAAAAAAGGCAACACTGATCCAGCATAGTAAGTGAAAACTTTTCTTTAACCAAGTAAGCATAATAGATATGCATTCCATTTTCATGAGCAACTTGGAGGCAATGTCTGGTTAAGTGACTTGCTCAAAGACACTCAGAGCAGGCAAGTGGATGCTCTGGTAAAGAAACCCAGAACTGCTGCAAAGTCTGAATCTAGTGTTACATAGTCTTAAACCTTTATATCAAACTGCCAAACAAAAAGATGCTTTTAGGTGATAAAAGTACACTGCTGTTTGGATTTAAAACATGACTGTTGTTTCATGTCTGTCTAGATATAGGTGTAGTTTGTTGGATTTACATCAAAGTGAGTGAGAACTGCTGAAGTTAACAATGTGCATTCAGTAGTCTGAAACTAGTATTGTAGCTGTTACTTTTTAAATATTTTTGTCCTAAATCATTTTATTATCCTTTTTTTAAAAGCTCCATGATTAACTATGTTGTTTTAAATTTGTTTAAATCCACCTAAAGTGATCTGATTTTATCCTAGTCACCATTCATCGCATCTGGGTCTAGGATTCGATATCGGTTCCATGCCAGCATACTTTAGACAACAGCTTGGCTCAAGTTCCTCCCCTCCCATGATGCTGTGCTGCCCTCTAACCCCTCAGATCTCGTTTGCCACGTTTGCTTGACAGACGCAGTTCGCTCAGTTCCTCTTGGTATTTCAGTATATTTGTGAGTAGGTGTATTTTTCTTGTGAGTTTTTCTGTCCTTTTCACTTAGTTTCTTTTAATTTAGTGCCTCGCTAGTTTATTTGCTAGTTTCCCAATCTGTTTTCCCCTTCTGTTGCTAACGTTAAGTTGTTTGGTGCCCTTTTTCCTTCTAGGGATAGTTGTTGTTTTATTTCTGGTTTTCTGTGAACTTTGTTAAATTTTATAAGGTTAGCTAGTGGGTAGTTTAATTGGATGGATATTTTAGTGCTGTGGGCCTGTTTTACTGTTTTGGTCTTCAGCTTTCCCTTTGGTGGTGTTTGCCTCAGCTTTTCTCCAGGTGTGAGAAACCTTTAGGCTTTAAGAGGTGCTCCTCATGTGGTCGGAAGATGCCTGTCTCCGACTTGAACAAGGAGTGCCTCTGTTGTCTTGGCGCTGACCATCTGGAGGTTGAATGTGGCATTTGTGCCGCATTCAGCCCCAGAAACCTGGTCGACCATTGAAATAAGCTTTATTGAAAGGCTTGGTTAAGGGAGATCCTTTAGTCAAGGAAACTTCGACCAAATCGGTCTCCTCCGGACATAAGAGAAAGGATCCCTCCTCCTCTGCTTCTTTGGGGGCGTTTCTTCCAAGCTACCCAGACTGTCTGATCCCAGGTCCCTGGATCTGACTCTAGCCTCTGCGATGTCTGTGAGGCTCTCAGATCCGAGGGCTTCCAGGGAGTCGACTCCTGGATCCAAGGCCTCGGGTTCCAGGTCTTTGGATCTGAGGGTTTTGCCCTTGACTCCCGGGCCCAAGGCTTCTAGTTCAAAGCCTTCGGATCTGAGCAAGACTACACTTGCTACGGATCTGACCCCCTTGGACCTGAGGGATTTGAGACCTACTTCCTTGGAGCCTCTAGTTCCCTTGGGCCAAATTCGGCCAGATCCTAGACCTGTACAAGATCCAATTATTGTGGAGGATTTTCCTGTGGTACCTCCAGGAGGGGATCAGTTATTTACCCCTCCGCACAGGGGCCGTTCTCCAGACTGTAGAAGGAGATCCGCGGGATTGCAGCACATGTCTGTTCTCCAGCGAAGTCTTCCATTTCTTCCTGGTCGTCCAGAAGTATCTTACCTGTAGACATGGAAAGGATGATATGGCCCTTCCTAAAGGCTCAAATTGAGTTGGGACTTTGGCTTCCCCAGCCCACAAGTTCAGGGAACCATCTCGCCCACCCCATTTACCTTCTCCTCATCTGACTTTACACTGATCCAGACTCTCAGGGGCCGGTGCGCTGTGTGGAAGTGATGGGGTCTCTGGGAACCTCTTTTGTCCCTACCCCATCAGGATCTATGGCCAGATCTGTTAACATTCCCCTGGGACAGGCAGGACCATCGGTGCAGGTTGTCGGCCCGGAGTCAGTGGGGACGGGTTCGGGCCTGGGTTTTCAGACCATTCTATGCCCCTCGGTACTTTGGTGCTTGGCAGCTGTGGGCCAGCTCTATCCAGAGGGTTGGAGGTTCTGGCAGGGTCAGCTCCCATTTCTGTTGTAGTATATCAACAGAAGAGGGGGATGGGGCCGCATCCAGTCCCTCCTCGTTCTGGGCAGTGGAAAGATCCCTCTCTGCAGTCAGAATAGCCTCACCCACTCGCCGTGCTCCTTCCCAGACCCAGAATTTGAGCAGACCCACTCATCTTACTCCCGGTCAGCCTGTCTGGTCTAGCCTGCAGGGGGCTCCTTCCTCTATCGAGTCTCCCCTCCAGCCCCCTGCAGAGGAAGTCCCTTGGACGAGGATATGTAAGAGGAGACATCTGGACTCCCCTATGGAGTCCCTCATGGAGGACACGGATGCTGATGAAGTGGACGGGTCCCCAAGGTCACCTCATAATGTCTCCTTCGGAGACATACTGGAGATCCTTAAAGCTAAGGGCAGTTAGTCTGCCCAGCTCCCGTCCTCTGAGGAAACCATATTTCTGGAGGCTTCCAGTATGGGCCCATCTACCTCTTGGGTGTCCTCCCCCCTGCTGACCCTTTAAACAGTTTTGTCACCAGCAGGGCCTGGAAGGAACCCGATACCATAGAGTCAGTGCCCAAAAGAGCCGATAAATTTTTAAGCCCTCCCTCAGATAAAGCCTTCTGGTCCATGGTGGTTCCTGTTGATGCATTTGTGGTGGCTGCCACCACCAAGAAAGAGCTGGTGGAGCAGAGTTCGTCTGTCCACCCTACCAACTGTGAATCGAGAGCACTGGACAGATTTGTAAAGCGGGTGTTTGCTTTGGCTTCTTTCAGCCTGTGAGCATTGAACTACTTGACTCATTTCACCCGTCTCCAGAGGGACTTGATTAAGGAACTTTCAACTTCCCTCGCAGAGTCCTTGTCTGCGGAGGAAGACTGCTTCTCCCAAGCTGGCCATTCTAACATCTATAGCCAACTCATCCATGAGATTAATCTCCAGTGTCGCAGAGGGTTCCTCACGGGTGGCAGGTACAGCCTTTGCCATCCAGGCCCCATGCCTGGCTGCATTTATGCGGGTTTGCAGAGGCCTTCAAAGCATCTTTCACCAAAGCCCCTATTGATGGTTCCACCCTTTTTGAACCCACCATTAAGGAGACTTTAACCCACAGTGAACAAGAGGGGAAGACGCTATCGGCTGTCGGGATCAAATTTTCTACTCCCCAAAGGTCCTTTTCTAAGACCCAAAAGGGGAATAGGAAGATGTGGTTCCAGAAGTCACAGTCTTCATTTTAGGAAGTTCAAAAGGATTCCTCTTCCAGGGGATGGAGGAGAGGTTTCAATGGTAGACACTGCCCTAGAGGCAGGGGAAGCCTTCAAAACCAGGGTTCTAGGGAACCATTCTCTGAGAAACCCTTTCAACACCCATGAGGCATTGCCCGACTATCCTGCCCTGGAGGCATTTGGGGGTCGCTTGGCATTGCACCCCTTAACCTGGACAAATATCACAAATGATCAATGGGTGCTAAGAATTATATCCAGGGGCTATTACATTCCCTTTTCAGAAATCCCACCAAAGAGCAGAGCTCTCCCAGATGCGCTACCCAGTCTGAGAGAGTTAGCCTGTCTAGAGGTCCCCAACCTCCTTTGAAAAAGAGCCATCCAAATTGTCCCCACGGGACAGAGAGGATCCAGAACTTGCTCCCGCTTCTTCTTAGTACCCAAGAAAATGGGGGACCTGCATCCCATTCTGGACCTCAGCCTATTAAACCTGTCTGTCAAGAAGTCAAAGTTTTGGATAGTCACTATGCTGTCCATTGTGCCTCTTTTGCACAAAAATGACTGGATGTGTTGTGGATCTCCAGGGTGCTCACTACCATATCAAAATAGACAGGTGTTTCAGGAGATTCCTCCACTTTCTCTTACGAGTCAATCACTTCCAGTTCAGAGCCCTACATACATTGAGGGAACACTTTCACTGGAAAGGCCAAGATTACTCAGATTCCAAGAAAAGGCTCAGGGATTTTCTCTTGCTCCCCCAGCATAGGCCCCTAGCTATCCCTCCTGTTTTAGATATATTAGATGATGTGTACACAGAAGCCAGCCTCAATCCAGATTCTTTACCTCCAGCTCCTGTTAAACCAGACAGGTATTACCGGGTTCCTGATTCACACCAGTTCCAATACAAAAGCCATACTGCTGACCCAGAAACTATTTCACAGGGTCCCAAGGGAATTAAGGCCTCTACTGCTAAAAACCCTTTACCTTCAGAGAGAGATTCCAGAGCTTTAGAAAGGTGGGGGAAAAAGGTGTATACCTCGGCCACTTTAACCATGAGGGCATTAAACTGTCAGTTCCATATGCTAAAGTATCAACAGTTTTTGTTATCTCAGTTGAAAACCAGAACAACCAGATTTAAATGAGTTGCAGGATTTGTTGCATGGTGCAGAGCAAGTGGGTAAACATACCTTGCAGTGTGGTTTTGATGCTTTAGAGGCCTCGTGTAGAGCTGCTGTTACGGGGTCTGTTATACGTAGACATGCTTGGCTCAAAGAGCAAGCCTTACCAGATCATGTCAAAGCTAAATTACTAGATGTACCTCTTCAAAAAGATGTATTGTTTGGTGTTAAAGCTGAGGAGGTAGTAAAGAAAATGGAGGAAAAAGCGAAATCAATGCAAACAGTGAAAGATTTCCTGCAGGTACAACCTCCACGTTTCAGCAGAAACTGGCCTTCAAAAAATTGGTCCTTTCCAGCCATGGACAGACCTCAAAGGGGCAGATACAGACGCCCAAGGGGTAGAGGGCAACCTCAAGGATCTTTCAGAGGCAGACAGTGGCAAGCACCAACCCCAAGAGGTGGAGAAGATAGATCACAGTCATTCAGAAAGCAGACACAATGACTTTCCCCTTTACCTGCCAAGCAAAGCTTTAATGGCAGCACCTTTGGGTGGAAAACTGGCATTATTCTCAAAACATTGGCATATTGTTACAAAAGACAAATGGATTCTGGACATTATAGACAGAGGCTACAGGTTCCACTTTCACACCCTTCCAAAAATGAGAGGCATGCCAAACCTGCCACAAAATCAAAGGGCAGAGGCACAAAAACAAATTTCAGCTCTCATGGACATGAAAGCGATTCAAGAGGTACCTGCAAAAGAACAAGGTCAAGGGTTTTATTCCAGACTATTCCTGGTACCAAGGAAAGACAAAGATTGGAGACCTATCTTAGACCTATCCATCCTAAACTCATATTTACAGGTACCAAAATTCAAGATGCTCACATTACAGCAGCTTCTTCCCATGCTGGGCAAGGAGTCTTGGCTGGTAACATTGGACCTCAAGGAGGCATACCTACATGTCCCTATCAGACAAGATTGCAGAAGATACCTCAGATTTCTTGCAGGTTCAACCCATTATCAATTCTCTGCATTGCCCTTTGGCTTATCTACTGCGCCCAGAGTGTTTATGAAATGCCTGGCATCAGTAATCGCCTTCTGCAGACTTCGAGGAATACAACTATACCCATATCTGGATGACTGCCTGATCCAAGCGGACAGCAAGGACATACTTCTGAAACACCTGGCGTTTGTAATAAAACTGTTAAACTTTCTGGGATACACAGTCAACAAAAAGAAATCAAAACCAATACCCTCTCAACAAATAATTTTCTTGGGTGCCAGCTTGAATACAACCACCCAGATGGCCTACCTCACGCCAGACAAACAAGGGCAACTGTCTCAATACTTCAGCAAAATGGCAACCTTCACCAGGCTGACTGCAAGGAAAAGTCCTGCAGGCTCTGGTTTTCATGGCATCTTGCATCCTACTGATCCCATGTGCAAAGCAGCATATGAGGAAACTTCCATGGTACCTAAAAAACTTATGGTCTCAACACAGCCACAGCTTGGAAACAATTATACCACTCATTCCATGCCTTCAAAAGGAATTTCTGTGGTGGGCTCAAGCATGCCAAAGAAACATAGGTCTCCCTTTCTGCGTACCTCAAGCAACTCAAATCATCACAACAGACACCTCAGACTACGCCTGGAGGGCACACATGACAGATCTGTGCATTCAGGGAAAATGGTCCCAAAAAGAGAAGCACCTACACATCAACCAAAAGGAAATGCTAGCAGTGCAAAATGCTATTATGGCCTTCAAAGACCTACTGCATCCAGGCCAGCTATTGATAAGGACAGACAACACCACAGTAATGTGGTACATAAACAAACAGGGGGGGAACTCATTCGTACCCCCTGTGCAGACAAGCCATGACCCTATGGAACACAGCACTGGAATTACAAATTCAACTTCAGGCACAATTCCTGCCAGGGAAGGAAAACACACTGGCAGACAGCCTAAGCAGAAATATGACAGATCCACACGAATGGAAGTTACATCTTCAAGTTTTCACAAAGATAACTCAGGCACGGGGACAGCCAGACATAGATCTCTTTTCTACCCACAAAAAATTACCAATTGAAAAAATTTTGTTCAAGGACCTATCATCCACAAGCCTGGAAAGTGGACGCACTTTCTTTCAATTGGACAACGTTGACAGTCTATGCCATTTTGCCTCTTCCTCTGCTGCCCAAAGTTGTATTAAAAGCCAGAGCAGAGAGGCCGAAAATGATTCTCATTGCTCCAGATTGGCCAAGACAACACTGGTATCCGCTTCTGAAAAGCCTGACACATTCCCCACCATGGATCTTACCTCTAGTCCCTCTTCTGTTGTCCCAGCACAACTTCAAGACTCTTCACAGCCAGCTCAAAACCCTAAATCTAGCTGCATGGAGAATCCCTTGATTTCCCAACAGACCCTCCTCTCCAAGGAGGTGTAGGATGTCATCTTGGAGGCCAGAAGACCTTCTACTAGAAAAGCCTACTCCGCCAAATGGAAATGATTTTGTGCCTGGAATCAGGAAAAAGGCCAGAATCCTTGGGTAATAAATTTACCTCAAATTTTACAGTACCTAGCTGAGATGTTAAACAGTGGACTTTCCTTCTCCTCCATCAAAATCCACGCTTCAGCCATTTCTGCACAATACAACACAGATCCTCCTTTATTCTCTCATCCTCTCTTAAGACAGTTCCTCAGAGGGGCAAAGAATATAAAACCCCCAAGGAAACCACCAGTCCCTGCTTGGGACCTCAACTTCATATTGGAAAAGCTGATCCTTCCTCCTTTCGAGCCAGCTGCTTCAACAGAACTACAATACTTGTCATGGAAAACAGCCTTCCTTCTGGCTATCATCTCAGCACGCAGGGTTTCGGAACTACAGGCCCTCATGGCTGAGCAACCTTTCATCATTTTCCATCAGGACAGAGTTTCCTTATGAACCAACCCTACCTTTATGCCAAAGGTAGTATCCAGTGTAGCTTTGAATCAGACTATCCACTTACCTACCTTTTACCCTAATCCACAAAACAAAGGGGAAAGACTACTTTATTCCTTAGACATTCACAGACAACTTCATTATTATTTGGACAGGACAAAGCCATTCAGGAAATCCGAGCAACTCTTTGTGTCCTATGCTACAGGTGCTCAAGGAAAGGCTATTTCCAAACAGACAATCTCAAAATGGATAGCCCACTGCATATGCTTTTGTTACTCATTTCATGGAAAAGCTGTGCCTTCCAGCATCAGATCCCACTCCACCAGGGCCACAGCTACCTCTGCAGCTTTCCTTAGGGGGGTTCCTACCAAGGACATTTTTGAAGCAGCCACTTGGAGTTCAGTGCACACTTTCTCCAAACACTATCACCTTCCACTTTACTCTAAATCTAGAGCGGGATTTGCCACAGCTGTCTTGCAGGGCTCCTCCTAGTTCCACTTAGTGCCTGCCACCCCTACTTAGCTTTGGGATTCTTCCCACATGTAATGACTGCAGCTGTATGCACGATGAACATAGTACAGTTTTGTACCTACCATAAATGTAGATGTTCGAGTGCTCATACAGCTGCAGTCCAGGTTCCCCCCCCCCTCCATCCCCACTTAGGACAGGCTTTATGACAAACACCTTCTCATACAACCTATTTGGGGTATTCTTTTATGGTGTATTTGCTTGCAACTACTGTTTTTTGATTATTCTATATTGCATGATTACATAAGTTTATGTTTTGCCTTCCATCTGGGGGCACCTGACATCTGGGGCAAGAAAAACTGAAGAAGATGGCATCGGCTGCCTCTTTTATACCCCTGCCGCACTGACGGCAGGGAAGAAGCAACGACAACCGATGCTGGACCTAGACTTTGGAATTCGGCCGACCGGGGACCCCCCTGACGGCAGGATAACCCATCTGTAATGACTGCAGCTGTATGAGCACTCGAACATCTACATTTATGGTAGGTACAAAACTGTACTTTCTCTCTTCCCAGTCCTACA
The DNA here is from genome assembly GCF_019279795.1 of Protopterus annectens. NCBI lineage: Eukaryota > Metazoa > Chordata > Ceratodontiformes > Protopteridae > Protopterus > Protopterus annectens. The sequence goes on along the minus strand of NC_056737.1, from coordinate 1,814,425,033 downwards.
GCCACAGTGACCACGGATGCTTCCCTCCTAGGGTGGGGGGGGGGGCACATTTTCAGGGAAAGACTGTCCAAGGCACATGGTCTCATGCAGAGACCAAACTGCACATAAACGTTCTGGAGATGAGAGCAGTCCTTCTGTCTTTGTAAGCCTTCCAGGACTACCTCCCTTTCAGAACGATAGCAGTTCATTCAGACAACATGGTTGTTGTATGGTACATAAACAAGCAAGGGGCACACGTTCTTATCTGCTGTGTCACAAGGCCGTGAGAGTTTAAGAATGGGTGATGTCCTCGGGGTGCTTTCTTCTTGCAAAGCACCTTCCTAACGTGTCCAACATGCTGGATAACAAGCCACGTAAGGCTATTCTGACCCCACACGAGTGGTCCCTGAATCCTTTAGTGGTGAAGCAGATCTTCCATCGGTGGGGCCAACAAAGCTGCAATCTGTTTGCATCTTCTCTCAATCACAAATGCAGCAGTTACTTTGCCTTGATCCCCCCAGAGGGGGAGTCCCCACCCCAGGGATGCACTGATTCATGATTGGCCTCTGTGTCTCCTTTACGCATTCCCACCATTGCCCTTAATTCACAGAGTTCTTCAGAAAGACAGATGCCTCCGGATGCAGTTGATCCTCATTGCCCCCTTCTGGCATTGGCAGGTGTGGTTCCTCCTCTTACAGTCTCATCTGAAGCAGCCACCTTGGGTACTCAAACCAATTCCGGATCTAATCTCCCATCCGGCGCTGCGACCATTCCTGAATCTGCAGACCCTCCGTTTGATTGCGGGGTTTGACCAATTCAGTGATTTTGGCTAAGTCCAGGCTAGCATCGCCTGTAAGGGATATTATCCTTGCTTCCCAGAAGTCTTCCACGAAAAGAGTTTACAGAAGTAAGTGGAAGGGATTCTCTATCTGGGTGTGAGATAGGAATCTTGATCCATTTTCGGTTCCTATTCCTGATATTCTGCTTTACTTGGCCTCTCTTTTTAAGTTGGGTGCTAGTTTCTCCACGATCAAAGTTCAGTTGGCAGCAATTTCCAATTTTCATCTCAACAGCAATCCTACCTTTTCTTCTCAGCTCTGAAAGCCTTTTTGAAAGGTGTGTTTTTGTTAGGACCCTCCTCCTCCATGGGATCTTTCTTTTGTGCTGCAGTTTTTAAATAAGTCCGCCTTTGAGCCTGCTATATTCTGCAGTGTTAAATTTCTTTCTTGGAAAACTACTTTTTCAGTGGCTATTACCTCAGCTAAGAGAGTATCAGAGTTGCAGGCTGTTACAATTAAACCTCCTTACTTAATATTTCATAAAGATAGAGTGGCTTTGAAACCCAATCCCTCTTTTATGCCCAAGGTGTGGTCACTGAGGCGAATCTCAATCAGTCAGTCCAACTTCTGGTGTTCTTCCCTAACTATACTAATAAAGAAGAGCACATTTTACATACGTTAGATGTTCATTGTCAGCTCCGTTTCTATTTACATAGAACTAAATCCTTTCGGCTCTCAGACCAATTATTTGTGGCCTTTTCACCTAGCAGGTAGGGCCAAGTGGTGTCAAAGATTACTGTTTCCCATTGGATTTCTTAGTGCATTTCCTCCATTTACTCCTCATGTGGTTCTCCTTTGCCTGGACCAGTTAGGGCTCATTCCACCAGGGTGGTAGCCACTTCAGCCACATTCGTAGCCCGACAATCTTTGGATGACATTTGTGCAGCAGCAACTTGGTCTTCTCCTTATACTTTTATTTCCCATTACAGACTTGACCTGATTTCTAGAGGAAGGGCTTCCTTTGGCTCCACAGTTCTCCGGTATGTCCTTCCTTCAGACCACCTAAGGTTTTTGGTAGCTGAGGACTGTGACCCAGACATGATGAATGGTAACTAGGATAACAAAAGATTAATAGTTATGTACTCACCATAACTTGGTACCTGTGTTATCTTTAGTCACCATTCATCATGGTCTCAACCTCCAGCCCCCTTCCTGAAGGATTAGCAGGATTTTGGTGGACATTTGTTGATAGCAAGCTCCTTCTGTCTGTCTTCTTTCACTAGCGCAAACTCGATCTGAAGGGTTAGAGGGCAGCAGAGCATCATGAAAGGGGAGGAGCTTGAGCTAAGCTTTTGTCTAAAGTATGCTGTCTTGGATCCGATGTCGGATCCTAAACCGAGACTTGATGAATGGTGACTACAGATAACACATATACCAAGTTATGGTGATTACATAACTTAATTTTACATAGTGACTGCAAAGTCACCCTTTCTGGTAGAAGTACATAATGACATTTCAAACTCATACTTCATGAAGTGGAATAATAGGACTGGTATTGAAAGTCTGGGATAAAAAAGGATCTGGAATGGCAAGTTGTTAGCATGTGTTGAAACTCATGAGAATTCAGATGGAACTGGGAGTTCAACTGAAATGTGTTCTACTGTCCATCTTAATTTAGCACCGAGAAAAGAATGAAAAAGGAAATAATGGTTCAGGAACCAACAGAAAAAATAGCAGTGCAAGTCTGATGGCACATTTCTGTTTTATTTTGTATTATTACTAATTAGTATTTAGAGTACACCACTGGTTTATGTAAAAGTAGTTATTAGTATGAATCAGTAATAGTAAGCCTTTTTAACTGAAAAGTAATTTGATTTTCTAGAGCACTTGAACTTCAGCCATTTTCACTGAAGCCCTTGTTACGACGAGCTATCGCATATGAAACCACTGAACGATACAGACAAGGATACGTTGATTTCAAAACTGCACTTCAGATAGACAGTGGTATCCAGTCAGCAAGTGACGGTGTTAACAGGTATATAGTTCAGCATTTTCTTTAACTGATCAAATGTAATTTGTACTTTAGATTCTGTTCTACTCCATTATAATCTTTGATTTGGGGCATACAGTAATGTTAATCATAAGAAAAGAAATAAGAGACACAAAAAATGTACTGTTATTCCTGTTACACTGGGTTGTAAGGGAATAGCCTAGCATAATGAAAATTTTGAATTACATTTGTGCTTTGGATGCTGTAAATGGAGAAATTTGGTTCCTTCTTGCTTTAAGGGCCTGTCCTAGTGAAAAACTGGTAGGTGGTGTTCTTTTGCTGTCCTCAGCTTAGCTAAGTTTTTTTTCTTTCATCTTTGCTTCAGTTTTATAGCAAACCTGACCACAAAAAAAAAAATTGCTGGCACAGAAATGAATTTCGGAACTGCAGTACTGACTGATGGGCATCTTCCAACCATGCCTCTTAATACTGTGCTCCAGGGTGGAATCCCCTTCACCCCGCCTCAGCCACACGTCCATGCTCTGGGCTGTGAGAGCATGTCTAGGCTGACCCCAGCTCAGTTTTCTCTACCACTCACATACTCAGATCTTGATCCTTACATTTGTTGTGGAAAAACTTTCTTGCTTGATGCTTAAGAAGTTGTCTTTTAAAGTGTTGCTACAGCCCCCACATTATGAACTTGGATTCATGCCATTATTTTCTCCAATGTCTGAATAAGGAGCACAGAGTGAAGCAGTCCCGTTAGTCCTAGCATTTCAGCTCAGCCACCAAGAAATAACGCAGAGAGTACTAGAAGTCTTCCTGACTTCACTCAGTGCGAAGGTTGAGAGTGCCACTACAGTACAAAGGATCACCAGAAATTCCTTACATCTGATCTCAGGTCTGTTGCTGAACACAGAGGAAAAGCAAAGGAGCAAGTGGCTCGACAATGGTCATGCCATACTTTATGTAAGTCAGACCTCATAATGGTCCTTTGGGATTCATGTGCTGCCAGCTGCTCCCCAGCTAGCAGGGGATCAAATGGACACCTGGCAGTCTTTTGTGGGAATATTTGACTATAGCTGTAAGGTAAATCATAAGATTTGGGACATATCCCCGCTTACTTGTGTCATCTCCAAGCAAGAATCTCTACAAATAGGAGCTTCCTTCTCTGTAGGTACTAGTGCAGACTGAAGAGGAAATAAAGTTTATCCAACAAAAGTGAGTTAGCAAGCAGAAGGGGACTGTGCTTCTCATTCTTCTGAAAGTAAGGTTCATGGAGAGACTTTGCTAGTTAAACCTTTTCCAGTGTTCCAAAGGAAAATGCTTGAGAGACAAAAAAGCACAGGAGTTGACTAGAAGAATTGGCAGTACCTGGTTTGCTGGGGTGGGATGTAAAGGTGAACTAATTATATGTAGAATTAGGATGTTTTCTTTTTTTAATTTTACAAGGATGAATGTCTACATTACTACCTTTGGATTAAGCTGTAAGCAGGTGTTTTTGTAAGCATGTAGGCTTTAAAAGTTAGACAAAATGATAAAAGCCATGAAAATACTAAGTCTCTAACAACTGCAAATATACTAGCTTGTCTGTTTTCCACTGGCAAATGTTCAGTGGAGTTGAGATGTCTGCAACTGAGGCCAGTTGTGTATTCTTTTCTGAGTGAAATTTACAATGACTCATTGCTGAGTACTTTTCCATGGAGACAAACTGTCTGCAGGTGCAGGCAGTTATTCCTGAGAATTTTGAGTATTCCTTTCTGAGGGAAAGCAAAATTTAAAGGTACAATGGCAAGCAGTTTTTATGGAAATTGTGGGATGCCTTTATTAAGTTATCACTTAAGATACAGGCAAACATATATTAACAGACAGGGAGACAAACCATTTTAACATAGTTCAATATTAATACAATATACTTCACGTGTATTTTCTTTGCTACTATCACAAATCCAACATTACAAAAAAATTAGTGAATTCCTGGCTTCCCTTAAACCTAACTCCTCCTCTTGAGCCTGATTATGCATGTGTTGTTCCCACAGTTTCCATTTAGTTCTATGTAATTTGGTCCTCCTTCCTTTTTCTAAAGATCCCTTTTCCATTTTTTTCTCTTCTATAATATTCAGTACCTCAAGTGCAGCTGGTGTAGACATTGATTTCCATTTTCTAGTAATTACCTTTTTGGTAGCCAACAGAATTAAACTTAATAAGGCCTTACTATGTATAGGCAATTTAGATCCTGTATCCCAGCTCAAAAGAATAATTTGCTTACTTAGAGCCATTTACTTACCCAGTATTTCTGATAAGAGTACTCTGTAGGGAACTTTTAAAATCTGCCAAGTCATTACACTTCTAAATCATATGTTCCCACTTACTTTTTTCTTTTTCATCATACCTGTAACATTTGCAATCTAACCGAGGAAAATTTCTTTGAAGTCTGTTTGGGGTATGCCAGTACCTATGCAAACAGTTCCAAAGATCCTAAACCTTCTGGACTTAGTTGCATACTTGGGAGCCATACATATGTCTTTCCATTGTTTCCTTGTAAATTGCTTTTCCATTCTGTCTTCCCAGTCTTTTCTTACCTCCTCTGATTGATTCTTATAGTTATCATGCAATATTTTATATGCCCTACTAATTATCCTTTTTTTAACAGCTGCACCTGTTCTAGTGTCAGCAAAAAACTCTACCAGAGCAGGTCTTTCACTGAAAATTCCTCTATCCCTTTTTCTTTGCCTGTGCTCTGAGATCAAGCCCTGGTAGGGAAGGCTGTCTCTAGGTTGCAACCTGAATGTCTTCTTGGCCTCATCCCACTCTGATAGCTTTCCTGCTTGAGTTATTTCCTCCCAATATTTTGGTTCCTTTTCCAGGTTTTCCCAGTAAATTGCAGCCCCCTCTTGGCTATTTTCTGTACCCCTACTTGCAGACATCCCTATTGGCAAAATCTTCTTTCTCCATTCTCATATTGGCTTATCTCTTAGAGTACTTTGCTACTTTATAAATGTAATATTATGTATGGTTTTATTATCCTTAAGGATCTGCATACAAAATTCCTCTCTCTCTCTCTCTCTCTCTATATATATATATATATATATATATATATATATATATATATATATATATATATATTTCTTTAAGTTCTCTCTTGCTTCATCTTCATCCCTTTCCACTTTGAATTATAACCTTCTACTTATGTTAAGTATATGAACCTTAACTATGTAGCTGTAAAATATCCCTTCAAATCAGGTAAACCTAAACCACCTTGTTCAGTTGGAAGGATCAAAGTATCCCACTCAACTCTTGCTATCTTTTCCTCTCAAATAAATTCCTTCAATTCATTATTGTCCATAGTCTCTTCCCACATATCCATAGTTGTCATAACAGAAGCCTTTTTAATTCCTACTCCTATATAGTTCATCTTATTATGTTCACATAAATATTCACCATTGCTGAATCAATTTGTGTGTGGGTACATAATTTACAGTTCTAACCTTTGCTTTAGCTTCATTAATTTTATATCCTGAAAAGATTTGAAACTGTCTCAGAATGTTCCACAACACTGAGATGTCTTTTTCTGGATGTATCAGGTGCAAAATAATTGCAAATAAAGCCAACTTTTCTTGATTACCTTAGATATATCCTTGTATTTCTGAATTCCTTATTTTCTTTTCCAGTGGCTCTAAATATAAAGCAAATAAAGGGGAAAAGGGACACCCCTGCCTGGTTCCTGTAGTCAAACACAGCTCATCTGAGAGGAACCCTCCCACTTTAAGTCTTGCCTGTGATCCTTCATATATTCTTCTAATTAACCCCCTCCTCCTCCCAACAAATACAAATATATGCGAGAGATGCAACTATATAGCCAAACTGGAGGCTGAGCTCTCTCAATTCAGTACTGGCAAGACCAGTCAGGAGGAGAAGGTAACCACGCACACCACAAACCCAGTCTCACATAGAACTATCACAACTGCAAACCAAACACAAAAACATACTTGGAGGCGCTGATTAAAAATCTACCAAAACAACAGAGGCCTCCAAAGCAGACACCCAAGCAACCACCACCTCAAGACATAACACATGCAACACATAATTCACAAAGTCAGTGTGCTAAACAGTCACAGCCCTTAAGGCCAAACAACATGCCAGACACACTTGTAATAGGTGACTCCATAGTCAGGCACACTGACGTCCCGCTCACTAGACTGAACAAGGAGAGGTTCACAGTAAGCTGCCTGTCGGGAGCTAGAGTCCGCCACATAACACAAGCACTCAGGTCACTCCACAGCAAGTACAAATATGACTCAGTCATTGTACATGCCGGTGTGAACGACCTGAGACGTACCTCCCTGGACTACATGAAAAGAGACATAGAGGAGCTCTCTGATTATATAGCCCAGGCCGGTATGACCCTGACCCTGAGCAGCATCTTCCCCTCACCAAGAATGATGCCACAGTACAAAGACAAAATGATCAGTTTTAACAATTGGCTTAATTACTGGTGTCATTCTAAGGGGATCCAGTGTCTGTCTACTTGGGATGACATGCTTGACAAGCCATGCTGCTTCGCAAGGGATGGTTTGCACCTGTCACCCCTGGGCTTCTGGATATTGGCCAAGGCTCTTGCCACCCCCATAGTGCCTTTTTTAGGCAAGGTTCAAATGACAAAACTACCTCCCTAGAAAACACAAGTGGAAAAAAACTAAGGGTAATGCTTCTCAATGCCAGAAGTCTAAACCTCAAGATGCACGCCCTCGAAGCCCTCCTCAGTATGGAGAACATCGATGTCTGTTCAGTGACTGAAACCTGGTTCAAGGCTCCTGACAGCACCCCAACACTATCAGGTTTTACCTCATATCATGCTTTCCGGCCCCAAAACTTGGACCGAACCACAAAAGGAGGGGGAGTATCCATTTTCATCAAAGATACCCACACCTCCAGGTTAGTGGCAACGCACGAAGCATTGGAGTCTATCCAGGTGCAACTAACCATAGGCAAAACTGCCTTACAGTTTGTAGCATGCTACAGACCACCCTCTCAAACTCAGGAACCCCACACAGCCTTCCTGAAGACACTGGAGAGTATGAATGTCTCTCCAAATACCATCATTTTGGGAGACTTCAACTACCCAAACATAGACTGGGAACATTACTCAAGCCCCAACACTCTAGCCCAAAGGTTCTTAGAATTCATAAACTCAAATGCAATGGAACAACTAGTTACCATTCCCACAAGAGGAGACAATATACTAGACCTGATCATCACAAACATGGGGACAAAATGCTCCACACCGGAAGTACATCCCTCTTTGGTAAGATCAGACCATAAATTAATCTCACTGGAAATCCACATCCCGCCCCCACCCCCTGCACAAAAGACCACAGTGAAGAACTTCTCGAAAGCAAACTTCACACTTCTTAAGACTGAAGTGGTATTTTTCAAGGCCCCTGGGCCAGTGGAAACCACAATCCACACTGCTGAATCCTTTGCAAATGCCTTCTATGGGCACCTTCAAGAATGCATGGATCATGCAATCCCAAATAAAACCAAGACCCATTCCCCCAAAGGCAGGCGCCCGTTCTGGTGGACCCCAGCCATAAACAAACTTTACAACAGGAGGAGGAAGCTACTACATGACAGAGCAAAATCCCTTAAAGGGAAGGCATCTCTGATCAGTACTAGCAAAAAACTACGATCACTCATAAAATCATCCAAGGCCAACTTTGAGAGAAAAATCGCAAAAGACACAAAAGACAATCACAAGGCCTTCTTTAGCTATGTTAGAAACCTGGGTGGAAACTCTCAGATATGCTCAGAGTTAGTCCAAAATGACACAAAATACACTGAACCCACTGACATCGCCAACATTCTGGCAGACAGGTTCAGTGCAAATTTCTCCTCCCCCTCCCCCCCAAAAGGTGAAATAACTATCCCAGCAGAGTGTAGCCTCCCTAACATCTCAGATGCCCAGGTGAGAGCCGCCTCTCTAAAGCTAAAAACACAGCATCAATGGGACGGATGGTGTCCCGGCTGTGTGCTACATGAACTCCAAGAGGAACTAAACCCACACATAAGGCTGCTGTTTAATCTTAGCCTTACCACAGGATACGTACCCAAAGAGTGGCATACGGCAACAGTGGTCCCACTTCACAAAGGCGGTGCTTCTACGGACCCTGGAAATTACCGCCCCATAAGCTTGACGAGCCTGGTCTGCAAAGCTATGGAGAGGATCATTATGGAACTCATAAACAAAGACATCGGGGACCTACAGACATTGGATCCTACCCAATTTGGCTTTGTCAAGGGCAGATCCTGCCTTTTGAACTTGGTCGACTTTTTTGAAACAGTCACTAAGGCCATTGATGAGGGTAAGGCAGTTCACACAGCCTACCTTGACCTTGCAAAAGCCTTTGACACAATACCCCACTCGGGCATCATAGACAAACTCACCAGCTTAAATGTAAACCCATATGTCACAAGATGGGTTGCAAACTGGCTCAAGGACAGAACCCACAAGGTCAGAGTTGCTGGAGCTATGTCAGACTCTAAGCCAGTCACAAGCGGTGTCCCACAGGGCTCAGTCCTGGGACCCCTCCTGTTCGGCATTTATTTTTCCGAGGTACAGGCAAACCGAGGAGGATTGTGGCTGACAAAGTTCGCAGATGACTGCAAACTGGGCGCCATAATTGATAGTCCAGCGGACACAAACATCCTTCAGAGAGGCCTCATAGAAATGGATAATTGGTGCCAGAGCCATGGCCTTAAGCTGAACGCCAAAAAATGTATAGTCATACCCTTTGGGAAAAACAAGGTACCGACAAATTACCACATAGGAGGTAATCCATTAAGTACGGAAGAGGTAATCAGGGACCTAGGGACCCAGGTTGACAGTAACCTCTCATTTGACACTCACATTGCCAAAGTGGTTAGGAAGACCTTCTATATTGCCCACCTTATCATGAAGGGTTTCACATCTAGATCAAGAGAGGTCATTGTGCCCTGTACTCTTCTCTTATCAGGCCAATGATTGAGTACAATGCCCCATTTGGGATGTATCTCACCCGACACCTGCAGCAGTTAAAAAGACCCCAAAAGTTCCTCACCAAGAGGATAAAGGGTCTTAAACATATGTCATATGCTGCCCGACTGAAAAAACTCCAGCTCTATTCAGTCGCATACCGACTACTCAGAGGTGATCTGTGCCTGACGTACAAGGCCATGTCCAATCCTGAGTTAATGGACATGCCCCACCTCAGAAAATCCAAATCCATCAGAGCCATGAGAACAAGTGACTTAAACCTCAACACAGAAATAAATAGAACGTGCTGGAGGGACAGATTCATAACCCAGAGGCTCCCTATACTCTGGAACAGAATCCCAGTCCATGTTAGGCAGAGCCCCTCACTGACTCTATTCAAGAGAAATCTCGAAGAGTGGATGGGAGATCGTAGGTTTACCCCGGGGGTCATCTCTGTGTCACTACTAGACAGAGGCATAGTAAACTAAACCCTAAAAGGGCGTAGTATTCTCATCCTAAGGGGTGGTGTAAGCCACATACACTCTGGCTAGGCTTATAAATGCCCTAGGGCAGATAGCCTAGTACAAACCTATGAACCTTAGATTAATTAAGCTTTCTTCCAAGATGGTAGTGCATCCCCTCCTTTTAAAATACTGATAAGTAAAATCTTCCAGATCTTTATCACTTTCTTCCCTGCTAATTGAGACCATAAACACTACAGGAAAAAATTCTAATTGCTTTGATTCTGAGACTTTGTTTCCTAAGAGGCAACCATTTCAAAAACTTTAGGTCTCTGAGTATACAAGGAGAGTTTCTCTCTTTTTAAAATATTCCAAGATTTATAAAAAAAGAATCAAGACTTTTGATTCACTGCCATTGTGTCATAGGTCATCTGATTTACTGCATAAGTTGACACTGATAATTCTTACCTTTATAAGAGCCTGAAAACAGATCCTGCAACTTCAGAGACACCAGTTACACCTTCCATTCCTTTGACACTTTGCATTTTACTCAGGAGGATAAGTTGTTGGGCAGGTACTGTAAGAGGATTTGAACCTCTGGGGTTCTCTGGTACCTTAGCATTCAGAATGTAATATGTTTATATCATAGCCAAGAATTCTGTTTTGAGTTGAATCTTATAAAATAGAAAATGGGGTTGCTTTCTAAAAATCAGGAGTGTTGACTGCTTTTGTGGCACAAAAGAAGAAATAAGTTGTAGCAGATGTGACTACCAGTGCTGCTGTGGCTGGTACAGTAGTACATAGACATGTTTGGATGACACCTGAGAATTTAACTGAGGATATTAAAGATCATATCTTTGGTGCTCAGTTACGGGAAGCTTTCTCTTTGATCCTTTTACCCTGGAACGTTTGAAGCAATGGAAAAAATGGAATTCTTAAGGAATAACAGCAAGCGGAATGTTTTCTACTTTTTTTTTCAGATGAATTATCCCACTCCCTAAACATATGTCAAAAGAAGACTTGTCATCAACCCCTCTCATAAAGATCATAATGTAAACATTCAAAGTTATCTCATTCCAAATCTGAGTGAAAAGTTACAGTGGATTATTTAATGTGAAGTTGTTCAATCTCGCCGTTCATTCATCACTGATGGGTTTGGAGCCAATCCTCGGCTCCGACACGGCCGACTAGCAAGCTCAAAGTTCTCCAGTAGCTTGAGACCCCACCCCTTATTCCATAATGCACTGCTGAAATTACCCTATTTATTATATGATATCTTTGTAATGTCATTTGGATTATAACTTGAAACTGTAAATCATTAACTTTATTTGTTATTTTTATATGTTGCATCCTGATTGATATATGATCAGCTAACATTTGGCTGAAGAAGCAGTTGAAAAATTCTCTCTGTTTTCCATTTTCATTCATCTTCAGCATATTGGGACTCTGATCCAACCCTCTTATCTGACTCGGCCACCATTTCAGTTCATGGAAGCCTACAAACTTTCAAGCTCCTCCCTACCCACAATGTCCTTGTCCCCATTCCCCTCAGATAGCTCTTCACGTCCAGACGTGGTTGCTGACTGCTCTCGAGTTTCGTCGTTTTCAGTGAGACAAGTCTTTTGAAAAAATCTTTATTTTTCTATTTAGCGTGCCTTTTCTGTGTATTTCTACCTATTTTCTATTTAGCGTGTCTTTTCTGTGTATTTCTACCTATAGCTCCAATTTCTCTTTTCCCGTTTCTAGGTACCATTTTTCTGTGGTACGTTTTTTCTCCCTACCATATTATATACTATCTAATCTGAACTGACAAATTTATCTAAATATCCTTTCTTCCCTGCCCTTGTAGTTATCTTTGTATCTCTAGTGTGTGTGTGTGTGTGTGTGTGTGTGTGTGTGTGTGTGTGTGTGTGTGTGTGTGTGTGTGTTCGCAAGTCCTCAAGTGACAATGCTGCTTATAACTGTCAGTTACTTCCTTGTTCACAGGTTTTTCTCCACAGGAAAATGTCAGAAAAGGATTTAAAAAGTGTACTAAATGCAAACACAAGGTGCCTTTTTCGTACAGGCATTCCATGTGTGTCTACTGCTTAGGGCCTCAACATTTAACTAGGCAGTGTGACATCTGTGAGGCCTTCAATCCTAGGGCACTTACATAAAGGAAAAATAAGTTAATTTTGAAAGGGATGTTTTTCTCCACCTTCTCCCAAGCCATCTCTGGGGTCCAACCGTCAACTTCCTTAAAGCCGAGAGACCATACAAACAGGTCCAGATCAGCTGATACTCCATCCTCTTCGGTACCCAAGAAGAAAGTGCCTAGGTCTGATCTGACTTCACAGATGCCGCATAAATGTTTGGATCCAATGAAAATGGTATCACTGGATCCTAAAATGAAGATGATTCCTGATCCAAAGTCCTCTGATCCGAAACTCCTTCCTTGGACTGTCTACTGGCCGTCATTGGATCCAGTACCATCTAGGGTGCCCTCTCCCTTTCTGGAGAGGCACTGTAGGCCATTGTGTATTGTGTCCTCCTGCTCTTCTAAAAGTCTGACTAAGGCAGATGTGGCAAGGATGGTGTGGGAACTGGTCATGGAACAACTTCAGAAGGGTGCCCTTATAGTTCCTACCCCATTGGATCAGGGACTTCCAACACCGTCTCTGCCTCCTCTGACTCAGCATGTGGGATCAGAGTTATTGGAACCGAGTGCTCCAGGCCCATGTATGTTGGATCTGAAGAAGATGGTCTCTTCGGATCTGATAGTGACTCTGAGTTTGTTGGCTCTGACTCTTTTGGATCTGGACGGCTCTGAGAGTAGAGGCTTCCATGTTGGATCAGGAAGGGTTCAGTCGACTCTCTGGTTTTCAGAAACCTCTCTCCCTGTCAGAGCTTTGGGATTTGATAGTTTGGCTCCATCTTCCTCTTTGGGTGGATAGCCTGTGGGGAGAGAAGTTCTGGCGGACCGGGGGCTCCCTCTCTTTGCTTCTTTGGTCTCGTCCTCCCCAGGGAGGTCATCCTTTGAGGTGGTGAAGAGGGTCTTCTCTCTACCTGCAGATCTGGTGGGTCCTTCCATCTGTGCTGTACCCTTGAGCACCCAACTGACTGTCATATGATCCTCCACACTCTACACCACTGGGACTGTCGGTCCAGAGCTTCCAGTTTATCCAGTCTGTGAATCTTATCTCTTCCGAGACTTCCTAGGACCATCCCACAGAGGATGTACCTAGAAAGAGACAGTTTAAGTGGAAACACCTGGACTCACCCCAAGAGTCTCTTACCAAGGATACCCACTTTGATGAAGGAGATGGGTCTCCCAAATCACCAGCCGATGACATCTCCTTTGGAGATATCCTTGAACTCCTAAAACAAAAGGGTGGCTGGTGTGTCCACAGCCCATCTTCTAAAGAGTCAGTATATCTGGAAGCTTTTAGGACTAGCCCGTCTACTTCCTGGCTAGCCCTGCCAGCCGAAGATTTGGTGAATTTAATTTCTCTAAAGGTTTGGAAGGGATCTGACTCGACCAAACCCATCCTTAAGAGACCAGATAGAATTATGGCACCTCCAGTAGAAAGGGAGTATTGGAGTAAAGGCATACTGGTTGATGCCATGGTTGTGGCATTGGCCTCAAAAAGGAATTCACTGAGTTAAGTTAGTCTGTCCACCCCCCCCCCCCCAAACACCCCCCTAATAGGGAGTTTACGGCAATGGACAGGTTTGGGAGAAGAGTTTTTGCTTCAGTGACTTTTGTCATACGTTCACTTAATTATCTAGCCCACTTCATGAGTTGCAAAGGGATCTACTCAACAAATTTTCCAACTCATTAACAAGAACCACTACTGAAGGAGCCCAAGCATCTGTGGCCCTTCAGTTGACTACCTTACAATTTATTGTGAACTCATCCATGAGGCTCATCTTCAACTCAACAGAAGACGCCTCACAAGCGTCAGGTTCAGGCATATCCATCAGGAGGCATGCCTGGATGTGTCTGTGTGATTTTGCGGAGCCTTTCAAATCTTCTTTCATCAATGCTCTGTTTGACAGATCTTTGCTTTTCAGACCCACTGTGAAAGAAATACTTTCCAAGTGTGAAAAATACAGAAAGACCTTGTTTGCCATTGGAGTATATTTTTCAACACCCCCCGAACCTTTTCAAGGAATCAGTGGGGAGGTCATAAAAATCTGGTTCATAAAATCTCAAGGTCCATTACAAGACACGTGTAGAAGTTGTTCTCAGAGAGGCAGAGGGAGAAAAATGATAATGGTAGAAGATGCCCTCATGGCAGGGAAGGCCCACAGAATACAGGGTCCAGAGATACTTTCTTTGACAGGACCTATCAGCGCTGCTGAAAGGAGGCTGATTGTCTTCCTCTGGAGGCAGTCGGGGGTCGACTTTTGCTGCCCCAAATGGCCTGGGTAAACATAACATACTACACTTGGGTGCAGAAGATTATTACTAGAGGATTGCCATACCCTTTTTCTTTCTACCCCCACCGATAACAAAGCTCCCTGATGTTCCACCCAGTCAGAGGGAGGTGGCAACTCAACAAATTCAGCAGTTGCTCGCAGAAAGAATCATCCAAAAGGTCCCACCAGACCAAATAGGATCCGGAACTTACTCGATGTTCTTTTTGGTTCCAAAGAAAACAAGAGACTGGAGACCAATTTTGAATCTCAGTGCATTAAACAAGTCTGTCACACACACACTAAGTTCTGGATGGCCACAGTACAGTCCATTCTACCCTTTCAGAGAAAGGACGACTGGATGTGCTCTGTAGACCTCCAGGACAGGTACTATTACATAAAGGTGAACAGATAGCCCAGGAGGTTCTTGCACTTCTGAGTGGGTACTAGTCACTGTCCGTTCAGAGCGCTGCCCTTTGGTCTCACCACAGCCCTCAGGGTGTTTACCAAGTGCATAGCAGTGGTAGCAGCACGTCCAAGGCTGCAGGGAATCTGGTTGTTCCCATATTTAGACAACTGGCTCATCACTGCCCCAACCGGGCATTAGTTGATACAAGCAAGGGACCAGGTACTAAGAAATTGCTTAATTCTTGGAATCATTGTAAATCACAACAAATCATGCTTGTAACCCACCAAGAAGCTAAAATTCATAGGCACAATCTTCAACACACAGTCCTTGGTTGCATCCTTTACATTATCATGAGTACAGACTATCAGAAACCAAGTTAAAAGACTCATCTGCAGTATGAAGATTTCAGCCAGGAAAGTTCTGCAGGCTGTAGGTTCTATGGCTGCAGCCATAACCCAGTGCCACTGGCAAAATATCACATGAGCCTTTTACAATGGATGCTACAACTACAGTGGTCTTTTTTCAGTTACCCTGTGTCCACAAAGATAAAAGTGACACAAATATGCAAGAGTTACCTCTCATGGTGGATGCAATCTTGCCAGCCCCACAAGGTCAACTGTTCATATTTCATCAGCCCAAGGCCATAGTGACCACAGATGCTTCTCAGATTGGGTGGGAGGGCCATTATCTGGGGAAGACAGTTCAAGACACTTGGTCCCCCGAAAAAGCCAATCTGCATATCAGTCTTCTAGAGATGAGAGCGGTGCTTCTTGCATTGCAAGCACTCCAAGACACTCCCCTTCTCGGGACAGTTGCAATTCAAACAAACAATATGTCAGTAGTTTGGTATATCAACAAACAAAGAAGAACCCGGATCTTACCCCCTGTGTCGAGAAGTTCTCAGAGAGTGGTAGTGGGCAGTAGCCTCCAATCGCTTTCTGGTGGCAGCACATATTCTGGAGAAGTCCAGTGTGATAGCAGACAAACTTAGCAGGTCCATCCTGTTACCTAATGATTGGTCCCTCAACCACAAAGTGGACAAAATGATTTTCCATCAATGGGGTCAGCCTTACTACAATCTCTTTGAATCTCCCTTAAACAGCAAGTACAGCAGCTTCTTTGCCCTAGTTCCCCCCTGATCGGGGAGTCACCGAGGGATGCTATTCTCCAATTGGCCCCTTGGTCTGTTATGTGCCTATCCCCCAACTCTCTCGATCCTCAAATTTCTATAGAAAGCAGCCAGATTGAAGAGCAGAGTCATCCTTTTTGCACCTTACTGGCCTCAACAAATGTGTTTTCCCTTTCTTTGGCCTCTTCTTTTGTCTCCACCTTGGATTCTGGATCTGAATCCAGACCTTCTGTCCCATTTCCAAGTGGGATTCTAGAATTCTTCTTTGGCTTCCTCAAAAATTTGTAAAGTATTTTGAAGGGTACTCTCTTGCTTATACCCAGTTGTAAAGACCCTATTCCCCTATGAGATCTAAGTTTAGTACTGCAAGCTGTGACTCGGGCTCCTTTTTAACCTGCAGCCTAATGTGATTTAAAATTTCTGTCCTGGAAAACAGCTTTTCTGGTTGCTATAAGTTCAGCTAGATGAATATCAGAATTTCAAGCTCTATCCTTGAAACCTCCTTATTTAGTTTTTCATAAGGATAGGGTTAACTTGTGTACCAGTGACATTTTTACAGAAGGTGGTGTCAGAGTCCAGTATTAACCAGACCATTAACCTTCCTGTATTCTTTCCAAATTGCAGTAGCAAAGGAGAATACTTGTTACATTCACTTGCTGTGCGCAGGCAGTTACATTTTTATTTACACCATACAAAGGATTTAAGGAAATCAGACCAACTGTTTATTTCCTTTGCACACCATAGATTGGGGGAAGCTGTCACTAAAGTATCTATAGCCAGATGGATATTGGATTGTATTTTCTTTATATACAAAAAAAATGAATATTCCCCTCCAGAGACAGGTCAAGGCTCATTCTAATAGATCTGTGGCAAGTTCCACTGTATTCCTATCTAGAGCTTCATGGATGATATTTCTGCAGCTGCTATTTCGTCAAATCCACATACCTTTATTAATCACTAAAAACTGGATCTGGTTTCAAGGGGAAGAGCGGCCTTTGGTTCGGCCATTCTCAGGAACATCCTTCCTTAGGGTCCACCCAGGGCTAAGGTAGCTGGGGATCCCATATGTTGAGGTTGAATGAAAATTGGCATCATCAGGTAAAGAAATTATGTTCTTACCATAATGTTCATTCTTTGTTTTCCATTTTAATTCATCCTCAACTCCTTACTGTCCTACCCCCTCTCCTATAGGAAGAATCATGTTTAGGAGGACACACTCAGCACATCATGTTCATAAGTTATTGAACTCCAGTCATGGCAATTTGTATGGTTTCTCATTTCTTCTTCCTCTTCATCTTTATCAAGCTATATGGATTATCTGAGAGGAATGGGGACAAGGGCATTGTAGGGAGAGAGGAGCTCGAGAGTTTGTAGGCTTCCATGAGCTGAAATGGCGGCCAAGTTGGATCTGAGTCCCATATGTTGAGGATGAGTAAAAATGGACAACACATATGGAACGTTATGGTATGAGCATAACTTTTTTCTTTTAATGTGTATGTATGTTTATGTACACATGCACACACACACACACACACACACATATATATATATATATATAGAGAGAGAGAGAGAGAGATATCTATATCATATATATATATATATATATATATATATATATATATACACACACACACACACACAGACACACACACACACACATATACTCACTTCCCTCTCTCTGTCTGTGTGTGTGTGTGTGTGTGTGTGTGTGTGTGTGTGTGTGTGTGTGTGTGTGTGTGTATATATATATATATATATATATATATATATATGTATGTATATGTGTGTGTGTGTGTGTGTTTATATATATATATATATATATATATATATATATATATATATATATATATATATATATGTATATATGTGTGTATGGATCCCTATCAGTTGATCAAGTTTTCAGAAACTCGAAATTGAGTTTTTCAAAACTCGAAGCTTTTGAATGGAGAGTGTGGTACAGTGAGGATTGGGAAGTTTACCCTTTTCTTCACTGTAGTGCGATCTCAGAGTTGGTATATATAATTTGCAGGGGGGTTTTCCCCTACATAAACATAAAACAACATAAAAAAGTAGATTTTTTTGTGTGTTTTGATAGAATTTTCGAAAACTCGATCATATGGTGTTCTCCTTATGAATTTCAAGTTTCTGAAAACTTGATCATCTGACAAAGAAACACACACACACACACACATAATATATATGTATATATATATATATATATATATATATATATATATATATATATATATATACACACACACACACACACACACACACACACACACACACACACACACACATATATTTTGAATAAACACTAATAACAATTATATGTGTGTAAGATGTTAAGTGGTTTGTATTAGCCTGTTCTTTTAGCTTAACCCCTTTATCATTCTTATAAGACCCATTGACCCTTTATCATTCTTATAAGAAAAGCACAGTCCGGGTCTGAACTGTCTGCAAACAGCTAAAGTTAACTTTGAGTATGTGTCTACCTGTTTGAGCCAGTATTCATTTTCCCCTGGAGAGCACTCTGCTTTGGCTTGTAAGCAGCAACCCCCCCCCCCCCCACACACACACACACAAACTCTCATCTTCCATTTTCTCTCTTATTCCCTTCTGTTAGCAAATAGTATCCATAACTGATAAATGATGTGTGTTTGTTAATTTAAACTGAGACTACAGTAGCCTCCTGATACAAGGTTATCCTGTTTTTCCACTTGAGAAATGGTTAAGAAATTACTTAGTTTCAGAGCAGTCGGTCCATTTTGATTGTTTCTTAAACACAAACTTGTCTTTGCTTTGGCTCATTAGCAGCAGTACAAAAGAACTGCCTGCTCATACCCTTGTTCTCCCCTCCCCCTTCCCTGTTTATTACCTTAAGCCAGTCCCAAAGTTAATAAATATTACCTGTGGCAGGCACAATTTTTAAAACTACAACCACCCTTTGAGCACCTCATGCTCAGCTCTGCCATAGAACTTATTAAAACTGCCTGAACTGGGGCACAGCTAACTGATAGTTTGTGGAAATACAGGGTACCTACCCGAGTCTCCACATTCACTATCATATGTTCATTTATCAGTTTACTCTGTTACCTGATTGTTTCCAGCCCCCTCATAAGAGCAACTAACAGGGTCTCTACCCGCTTCACTCCCTACCCTGCCCCCTATTCCCTCCCACCCCCAGTGGTCCTACCTTTATTACACTCACAAACCCTTCCCATCTTTCCAATAGCCAACCACAACACTAAACCCAACACTACCTCCTCCATCTTCCCACTACTATCACTCTTCCTCAGCTAACGTGTACAAGCATACCTTACCTATGCTCACTGCATGCACTCTCCTTGTATATCTTACATCCTACCAAAACTCCATCAGTCCCCCACTCAACCACTACCACTGTACTACTACTCACACCACCACTCATGTCTCACCCTCACTCAGCTCCCCTCCCACCAACTCAAGAACCATCCGTATGGACCCCCCGCATATTCTACCAACTATATTACTCAAACATAAAGCATCCCTACAACTCAGCATAGTAACCCTCCCACCATACCTATTACCCACAGAGCACAATCATAAAGTTTCCCTAATAAACAAACACATTCAAAAACTGAGAAAACTAATAACCTCATGCATATCAAAACTAGCCCTAAGTGGAGACATCCACCCCAACCCTGGCCCTACCATCTCCAACCCCAATCCTCATAATCAGACTAGAAACCACTTCTCCCATATCACAGCCAATAGAAAGCCAAGTGACTTCCTTCTACTAAGCCCCTAAATATTAGAAGTATATCCAGCAAAGTCCATGAACTCCATGCCACCATAGACTTGTACTCCCCAGATATAGTCATCCTGACAGAAACCTGGCTAAAACCTCACATTACCAATGAGCAAATCCTCCCTACCAGTTACAGTATACTAAGAGTAGACCGACTAAACAAGAAAGGAGGTGGTGTAGCTATAATATTTAAACAGCATCTAAACATCCAGATCTTAAAATCATCAGCTCCACAAACAGGCAATGAAGAAATAATATATACCAACCTCAAAATAAACCAAAACAAAACCATCAACATAATTGGATGCTACTTCCCACCTGGCTAAAACATCCCTCCACTAGAAAACCTCCTCAGCTGGTCTACCCACCATCTCCCCTAAGAAACTATAATTTTAGGTGATTTCAATATTGACTGGCAATCCTGTTCTGGCAACCATCCAACCCATCATGTAAACCTTCATGGCTTCACCCAACTATTCCAGTCACCAACCAGGATAAATAAAAATTCCAGCAAGCACACTACCCTGGACTGGATACTAGTCAGTAAGAGCCCCAGTCATATATAACAGGCTATTTATCAGATAGCCTCAGTGATTACTCCTCAACATTCCTACTCAAAAAATACCTATACTAAGCTAAACCTGTCATCTACCATCAAATACGTAAAAAACTAAACTTTAACTCACTCACATTCATCTCATTCCTCAAAGAATGTAACTGGCATCCTCTAAAGTACCTCAGTCTTGATGACGCAGTTGAATTTTGTTAATACTACCTTCCTGAGCATCCTTAATTACCATGCCCCCATAAGACTTTCCAGAACCAAAGCACAACCCTCCCCATGGCTACAGAAAACCACTAAGTCAGAAATGAAAAACAGGGATAAAGCCTGGGAGCACTGGCACAAAACCAAAACCAAAACCCCCTCAACTAGACAGAAATTCCTAGAACTACGCAATATAGTCAAAAGGCTAATAAAACAGGACAAATTCCAATACTACCAGTCTGCCCTAGACTCCTCCCAACACAGCCCCAAACAATTCTGGTCCTCCATAAACTCCATCCTCCACCCAGGTAAAGTCAGTACCCCTCCTCCTAACATCCTTCACTCCTCCGAAGATATTGCTACCTCATTCAACACACACTTCACACAAACCATACTATCACTAGCTAAACAACACAACCGCTCCTCTCCTCCAACCCACACCTTCAACTAGTAATCTCCCCACTGCCTTCTGTTTTTCTCCTGTACCTACCTCCAACATAAAAAAAAAGCTCTTAACTAAACTTAAGCCCACCAAATTAGCAGCAGACAACCTCCCAAGTGAATACCTACAAATCGCAGCTGATGCTCTGGCCTACCCAGTATCCATCTTGATTAACCGATCACTGTCAGAAAGTTACGTTCCCACACTGTGGAAAGTTTCACATATAATTCCCCTCCACCGGCCCCTCCACAGAACTAACCAATTACTGACCCATAGCTATTCTCTCTCCACTCTCCAAAATACTAGAGAGATGCATTCACTCTCAGGTCTCAGACTACCTCCTTACTAAAAACCTCCTTTCCATACTCAGCATGGTTTCTGACCAAACCATAGCACCACCACTGCCTTACTCTCCTTTACTAACACTGTCCTTCAGCATAAAAACAATGGCTACTTTCCTAGACCTATCTAAAGCATTTGGCATGGTCCCACACAAACAACTCATCTCTGTCCTCAATAACCTATCCTTCTCTCAATCAGTCATCAACTGGTTTCAGAGTTACCTGTCTGACTGCCAACAATCCATTGTATGGCAGAATGACATATCTCCCCAACTACCTGTCTCTATAGGGGTTCCCCAATGATCCATCCTTGGACCCCCTACTCTTCTGTATTTTCACCAATAATTTAGCCTCTGCCACCAAACATGGCACACTCCTACATTACGCAGATGACTCAACCATCATCTGCTCAGCCCAGTCCCTACCCAAACTGCAAAAAGTCACACAGGAAGCCTTTTCCTCTGTTGAAACTTGGTTATCTGATACCCAATTAATACTCAACCCAAACAAAACTAAACTACTCATCTTCCAACCCACCAGATATACTCAAAACAACTCTCACTTTAACATCACAGCAAAAGACAACACCACTATACACCCAACAGAACACACCAAATTGCTAGTAATATAAATAGACAATAAACTAAAATTTGACATTCACATATCCATGACCATAAAAAAAGTCCACAAAAAACTAGGAGCATTATACAGAAATAAGCAACTTCTCACCAAAGCAGCAAAAGATTTCAGTAGCAAATTCCTACCTTATCTCCACCCTACTTTATGCCTCTCCAATATATACCAGCCTAAGGCAGTGCGATCTAAACAAGCTATATTTATTTTATTTATTTTATTTTACATTTGTTGACCGGGTTAGTCCAACTGGATACATATCTGTTTTCAGTGGAGGCCCGGGGAGAAAAGCTCCAAAGAACAGAGGTACATAAACACATTTACTGACAAAACAATAGAGACCTGCTATAACAAAATCGTCAAATTCGCCACAGGGGCATCCTACCGTAGTCACCACTGTGTCTCATTTGCTGAACTGGGCTGGCTTGAACTCCCTCACCTCCTTCAATGGTATCAACTCTCACTCGTTCACAAACTAATAAACCATCCACTAAATGTCCCATCCCTCCAGAATCTACTCCAACCCTATCGCACTACCAGAACACTATCCAGCAACAAAAATCACTTGCAGATCACTAAAGCCAATAACTCTGCTGGTGAAGCACTATTCTCTTGCACCATAGCCAAATTATGGATCTCCCTCCCACCCACAATTACTTCCGTACCATCATGCACCCACTTCAAAACTTTACTAAAAGCGCACCTAAAACCATGCCGGCTATGCCGTTGCAACTCCCACTCTGATATCACCCACCCCATCCAACAACCACCTTTCTTTCCACCCCACTAACTACCTTGATTATAGCAAGCTCAGATGCTCATAAGCCTGCTATTTATTATACAGCAGGAACTTCTTATTGTAACAGTTGTTAATGTCTGTTATGTACTTCACAGATAAAGATTTTAGTTGTCTAGTGATGTACTATGATGTTCTTCGTGTTTCACTGTTGCAGTCATAACTGTAGGGTGTTCCTGCCTGCAGGCAGCCCGAGGTCGGCCAGAATCCCAAATTCTGGGTCCGGCGTCGGCTGCACCAGCAAGCACCCTGACGTCAGAACGCAGGGGTATAAAGCTGACAGCCGACACCATCTTCCCCAGTCTTTCTTGCCATGCGGTGGAAAGCAGCTCGCAAGTCGTTGGTTGGCGTTTTTTCAGACAACGTGCTTTGATTGTCGTCGGTCCGAAGTTTTCTACTTCTCTTCTCAAGCTAAGTACCCCGTTGGGGAAACATTTTTCTTGCTCCTCCGATGTCAGAAAAAGTTAATAATTGTATATCGTGTGGGAAACAAATACCTCATAAAGATTTCCACTCTTACTGTCTACCTTGCTTAGGCCCTGACCACGACGTTTCTTGCTGTCGGTTCTGTGCCAGGTTTAATTCTCGCACTATCAAGCGTAGGTACGATTGGGCCTTGAATTATTTCGGTAGACGATTTAATTATAGGATGTCGTCGGATACTTTACTGACAACCGGAATTCAGAAAAAATGCAAAGACAAGGATAGGCCTCCGAGGTCCAAACATGATATTTTGCAGCCGGAGCCAGCTTCGGGTTCGGCGGTCGTCAGTGAGGCGCTTTTGCAGCCCCTGTCGTCCGCCACTTCAGAACCAATGGCTGACACGGACTCCCATGGGGAGCCTTCTAGGCCCAGTATTTTATCTGCTGCAGGACCTTCGGACGTCGCTCCTTCAGATGGGTCCGGAACCGCTGTGCAGGTACCGGCTTCTGAGGGGGTTTTCAGGCCTTCTAATATTACTATTTCTACAAAGACAAAGGCAAAGTCAAAGACTCCTGTTAAACCAAGGGTTTCTTCACAAGCTGCCTCGGATACAGCTCCCAAGTCCCAGAAGCAATTACTTCGGATGGCTGAAGATTTACTTACAATGATTAGGGGTTCTCACCCCCCTCCTGAAAAAAGGCCTAGACAGGATATTCCTTATGATTCTTCTGATCAGGCTTCTGTGTCTTCTGTCTCTTCCTCTGACCAGGATTATTCTTTTCCTCCTTATGAGGATTCTGATGCAGAGGACTCTATTCCCTCTGCTTCCCCCCCTGAAGATTTCTCTTTTGGGGAAACTTTACATGAGATGAGGGAGCATTTTCATTGGGAAGGTCAGGATTATTCTGCTTCCAAGAAGAGACTTAGGGAATTTCTCCTTCTCCCTCAGTACAGACCTTTGGCTATTCCTCCTGTACTTGATATTGTGGATGATGCCTTTTCTGAAGCTAACCTAAATCCTGATTCTTTGCCGCCTGCTCCTTCTAAGCCTGATAGATTTTACAGAGTCCCTGACTCCCATCAGTTCTTATTTAAGAATCCTTCAGCTGATCCTGAAACCATTTCTCAGGGTTCTAGGGCTGCTAAGGCCACTTCATCTAAAAATCCTATTCCCTCTGAAAAGGATTCCCGTGCCTTGGACAGGTGGAGCAAAAAGGTATACACTTCTGCTACCCTTTCTATTAGAGCTTTAAATTGCCAGTTTCACATGTTCAAGTATCAGCAATTTCTTTTGTCTGTTCTAAAGCAAAGGCTCTCTACCTTTCCTGCTTGTGCAACGGACAAGGAATTACAGGATGTATTGCATGCAACTGAACAAGTTAGCAAACATAGTTTACATTGTGGTTTTGATGCTTTGGAAGCTTCTTGCAGGGCCGCAGCCTCTGGTACTGTTATCAGGAGACATGCTTGGCTTCGTGAGCAGAATTTACCTGAACAGGTTAAGGCTAAACTGTTAGATGCTCCTGTTCAGCATGATGTTTTATTTGGGTCCAAGGCTGAGGAGGTTATTAAAAAGATGGAAGAGAAAGCAAAGTCTATGCAGACTGTTAAAGATTTTTTGCAAGTTCAGCCTCCTAGATTTTCTAGAAATTGGCCCTCCAAAAATTGGTCCTTTCCCATGTCTGACAGGCCTCAAAGGGGAAGATATAGACGCTCCAGAGGTCGAGGACAGGCTCAGGCCTCTTACAGGTCCAGACAATGGACTGCTTCTTCACCTAGAAGGGGAGAAGACAGATCTCAATCTCAAAAGAAGCAGACTCAATGACTCTCTCAGTTGGGCTACAGGTCCTCCTTGCCTGGAAGCCCCTCTCGGAGGAAAACTTTCTCTTTTCTACCAAAATTGGACTCATATTACCCAGGACAAATGGGTTTTAGACGTGATTTTAAGAGGCTACAAATTCCATTTTCATACTCTGCCAAGGTCTTTGGGTTGGCCGGATCTGCCAAAACATCAATGGTCAGAGGCCTTAAATCAAGTGGACGCCTTATTGGTCATGAAAGCCATCGAACCTGTTCCACTTCCAGAGATGGGAAAAGGTTTTTACTCCAGACTATTTCTGGTTCCAAGGAAACAAAACTCATGGAGACCTATTCTGGACCTCTCAGTGTTAAATACCTTCCTGGAGATTCCAAAATTCAAGATGCTTACTCTGCAACAACTTCTTCCCATGCTCTCCCAGGATGCTTGGATGGTGACATTGGACTTGAAGGAAGCCTATTTACACATTCCCATCAGACAGGAATGCAGAAAATACCTCAGATTCAAGACAGGTTCGAGACACTTTCAATTCTCTGTACTGCCCTTTGGCTTATCTACTGCGCCCAGAGTCTTTACCAAGTGTCTGGCTCCAGTAGTAGCTTATTGCAGACTCCAAGGAATTCAGATTTACCCCTACCTGGACGACTGCCTTATTCAGGCAGACAGCAAAGATCTTTTACTTCAACATCTGCAGTTTGTTCAGCGTCTTCTCCTACTACTGGGATTTTCAGTGAACACAAAAAAGTCACATTTGATCCCTTCTCAACAAATTATCTTTTTGGGGGCTCTTCTAAACAGAAGCTTACAAAGGGCCTTCCTTACTCCAGAAAAACAAGTACAGCTGGCATCAATTTTCAAGACCTTGGCTACTTTAACTCAGCTCACTGCAAGGAAATTCCTGCAGGCTTTGGGCTACATGGCTTCTTGCATCCTGTTGATTCCAAATGCAAGGCTTCATATGAGAAAACTTCAATGGTACCTAAAGAGTGTCTGGTCTCAGCATTACCATAGCCTGGAAACAATGATACCTCTGATTCCCTGCCTCCAAAAAGAGTTCCTTTGGTGGTCCAGGGCTTGTGCTTTAAACGAAGGGAATCCCTTTCGTCTACCTCTTCCTGCTCAGATCATAACCACAGACGCCTCAGATTATGCTTGGGGAGCTCATTACCTAAACAGTTGCCAGCAGGGGTATTGGACAAAGAAGCATCTACCCTGGCACATTAACTTGAAGGAAATGTTGGCAGTCCAAAATGCTCTTCTAGCCTTCCAGAATCTTTTGCAACCAGGACATCTTCTGATTTGCACAGACAATACCACAGTCATGTGGTATATAAACAAGCTGGGAGGTTCTCACTCATACCCCCTTTGCAGATTAGCCATGAGTTTATGGGACACAGCTCTAAATCTGAACCTGCATCTTCAAGCTCAGTTCATTCCAGGAAAACAGAATCTCTTAGCAGACAGCCTAAACAGAAATCTTTTGGATCCTCACGAATGGATGCTAGACCCCAACTTATTCAGCAGGATTACGGCAGTTTGGGGTTGTCCTCAGATCTGTTTGCATCCCATCTCAATCATCAGCTGCCTCTCTTTTGCACCAGGTCCTTCCACAAAACAATACTTTTGAGCACTCAGATACTGGTCAGATATTCACGTTTAAAGTTGATGCCACATGTAATACAGCTAACTTGGTATACTTAGCTAGGTGCCAAGAATGCCAAGCTTTCTATGTCGGTAAGACCAATAGGGCATTTAAAATTAGGATTAGAGAACACTTATTTGCCTTTAGGATTGGACATAGTAACAATGCATTGGCTAAGCATGTAGGCCAATATGGTAACCAACACAGCTTTACTTTTATGGCTATAGATAGTGTCCTGACAATATTAAGACAAGGGAATATTCGTAACGCTACTGAGAGAGTAGAAGTTAATTGGATGATTCGTCTTAGAGCAGACAAAGGCAGTGGCCTTAATGAACGAGCTTCCATTCGACTAGTGTTAAGAGCCAGACGCCTTAAATAAGCGCTATTTACAATATTAACAACCCGTATATCTATGTTTAGTTAGGTTTTAGTGTAAATATATAATGATAGACTTTTATAAATGCCTTTAAAGTATTTTAAAGATATTTGTTATAAATGTACGTAATTTGTCAATTGCTGACTTTTTTAACTTGTGTCCTTGACGATTAGCAACTTCTACTAGTTTTGTGAATATTGTTTTGTATGATTAGCATACTTATAATGTTTTTGATAGTTTTATACATGAATGGTATATGTAGAATAACACAGTTTAATGCATCTATAGTACATACTGGAAACATTTTAATTAAATATTTTATTTATTGAGCTTTATGCAACAGTTATATGCTGTAGTAATTATTATTATTTAGATATGCTTTTCTAGCAACAAACATTATATATTAGTATGTTTTAGTAAGTATTGAATGATGTGCACCTAGTAAATTCTTTATAGACATGAATTTACTCTATCTAATATAGAAATGTTATGACATTGAACCTTCCTTAATGAAACTTTCAATAATCTGGTTTGTATCACTTTAAAGTTTTATAAGATGAGACACATGACTACTATAAAAGGAGCAGACTGATTTTTTGAATGTTAACGGTCTGAGGAAGCAAATGTGAAAGCGCTTACCAACAACAATTTTATTAAATAAATTCTTTTGCTTTTACATCTAAGCTTGGTTCTTGGAAAACATCCCAGTTGCAGATACAGGCACTTTATGAATGGATTATTGAGAAGCCTTGGTTACCTCTCTGCCTTTATATTTGGCTTATTCTAAGAACTGAGTCAGCATGGTGATAGAGAAAAGAGTCTCTGCCGATAGTGATGACTCTAAATGGGGATACAGAGAATAGGGAAGAGGAGCTGGAATTTACTTGAGAAAACTGGCAAATGGACCAAAGTATTGGGAGCAAGTAATTACATAGGGAAGGTGTTGGAATGGGAAGCGGCCAAAAATTTATTTGGAGTGCAGGCTAGAGACTGCCTTCCCTATCAAGGACTGATATCAGAGTATAAGAAACAAAAAGAAATAGGTGGGGGTCCTAAGTGAAAGAGTTTTTATTTGAATTTAGAACAGAAGCTGCCAGTAAAAAAAGGATAATTAGTAGGGCATATAAAATATTGCATGATAACTATAGGAATCAATTAGAGGAGGAGGTTAGAAAGGATTGGGAAGAGAGATTAGATAAGATAAGCAATTCACAAATAAACAATGGGGGATGTGTGTATGGCCCCCAAATATGCAAAAAGGTCTATAAGATTTAGGATTTTTGTTTGGAAGTGTTTGCGTAGGTATTTTTATACCCCAAGTATACTATAAAGGATTTCTTCCTCAGGTGGCTTGCAAATGATGGAGGTGTGTTGGGGAAGAAAAAGGTAATTGGGAATATACTTTTTTGGGAGTGTAGTAGTTTGGCAGACGTTAAAACTTCCCAACAGGGTAATCTAACAGAAATACTGGATGAGTAAATTAGTGTATCTAAGGCAATGATTTTTTTGTGCTATGATACAGAATCGGAATTTTCTAGACATAGTAATGCTTTGCTGAGTTTAATTCTGGTGGCTGCCAAAAAAAGCAATTACTAGAAAATGGAAATCGAAGTCTAAACCAGCTGTACTAGAAGTAGTGGATATAGTAACAGAGATAAAAGATATGGAAGTAGGATTTTTAGAAAGGGTAGGAATAAATTATGTGGGAAAAAATGGGAATTGTGGGAATAATACATTTATTTATTTTACATTTGTTTACAGGGATAGTCAGTCTGGGTGCAAGCCTGTTTTCAGTGGAGGCCCAGGGGGAAAAGTTCCAGGAATACAATTTACATAGGCATTGATATAACAAGACAAGTACAAATATACATTGGCATCACTGGCATCTCCTTAATATCAGAGGATCAAGTAACAGTATATATTGACATATATAATATTATAAGCATTGTTTACAGAGTATTGAGTTTTTAATAACATAGTAGGCATTTGAGAGTAGGTTTAGCTTTCTTAATCAGGTTAGTGTAGCTTGAGAAAGAAGAAAGGGGGGTTTGAAGAGGGAGAGATGTCTGGTATATTAGTAGGGGTTCACAGATGGCTACTGTTCTTGGGGGGGACATGCGGGTTGGGGAACATGCAGAATAATGTTTTGGAGGAGGAATGAGGTTTAAGGAAAGGCTGGAATTGAATGAGCTCTGTAATGTTTGACTGACAATGACTGAATACATGATAAATAAAGTATAACATCTGGAACTGAAAATATGGCAATATGGTTTGCTTATATACATTTATGATTGACTTTGTCATAAGCAATAATTTAATAAAGTTGTTTCTTGTTTAAAAAAAGACTCTCCCAAGAGAACAGAAAATCCCATCCTAAGACCGTCCTCAGCATTTTCTACCAGGTCCTTTAGATCCTTCAGGAATGCCTCCTATGTTGACTTGGACCTGTCTGTTGCAGACATTTCCCAAAATCTAATTGGAGATGGGGATCATTGCTATTTAGTCAGCTATGAAGCCAGCCTGACCGATGCACTTTTCTCCACGCAGGTTAATTCACCTGTCTTTGCTTTGGATCCGGTTCTCCTGCATCTGCTTGGTCTTCCAGATCCTGTGGCCTAGTATCTGTTAGCCCATGTATCATCTGCTCCCAGGAATTTGGATTGGACTCTGTATCAGTTTGGATCCATTTAGATCTGATGTCAGAGTCATGGAGCTGAGGGATTGGGTGGACGGCTCAATAGATTTTATCGGAGTTGTCCACCTTTGAGATTTTGGCTTTGCACCACTCCTTGGTACCATCTGTTCAAATGAATCTGAGGATTTGCCTCAGGTTGTTTTCTCTCTCCCCATTTAGGGAGTTGTATCTGACCTTAGGAGCTCTTTCTTTGGATTCCACTGAATTCAGAGTGGCATTCCGGGCATATGGGAGAATCATTTCACCCGGTAAAGCAAAACCACTGGAACCACCGACCACAGGTCCACCCCCATGAGGCCCGCCCTTTGGTTTATTCTCTCAACAGGCATTTCCTGTGCAGAATCATTCCAGTAACCTGAAATCCACTGCACACTTCAGCAGACTCAGGTGCATCATCCCCTGAGCCACCGATTAAAAAAAAAAAAAGTTGTGTAAAAGGAAGCTCATCAACTATCCCCAAATGAGTCTGTTACATCAGGTATTGACTCATGGGATGTAGAGGCATCCCCATAATCACTTCCCGAGGACATTTCCTATGGAGAGATACTGGAGCTCCTGAAACATAGGGGATCCTGTCCAAATGAACCTCCCTCTCTGTTCAAAGCATTTCTTGTTGAGTCATACAGAATGACTCCGTCCACTTCCTGTATGGTCCCACTAACTGAAAAGATGGTGGACTTGACAATCAAGAAATCATGGCAGGAGCCATCTACCTATTACTCCATTCAAGGAAGCCTGAAAAGATCCTTAAAACCCCCCAAGGCAAACCCTTTTGATCAAAGAGCCCGCCAGTAGACCCTATCATTAGCATGGCAGCCACTTAAAAAAAAGAGTTGTTGGAGGACTCTTCCTTTCTCCATCCATGCAATAAGGAGTACCTGGCTATGGATGGACTAGAGAAATGGGCATATACATCTGGCTGCGTTGCAGTATGAGCCATGAGCTACTCTGCTTGTATGACCATATTCCAGAGGGATTTAATGCAACAAGCCATATCCACTCTGAAGAACCCTATCACTCTAGAGTCGTAGAAACAACTTATAACTACTCTCTCGAGGATGTCAAATATCCCTAATCTATGTGTACATGTACTTCATAACACTCCGGATGAATCAGTCAGAGTAGCTGGCCCTGGCATAGCCATTAAGCAGTATGCCTAGTTCCGATTATGTGATTTTGTGGACAACTTTAAAGCATTCTTTACTAAGGCACCCTTCAGAGGTACCACCTTGTTTGGTACATCAGTTAAAGAACGTGTGCAGAAGAGGAACAGGACAGCAAAACACTCTTTGTGGTAAGAGTGAAATTAGTCATCTCGGCACACATTTTCTAGGAACCAGAAAAGGACTCTATCGTTCTGCTTTAGGAAATCTCAACATCAGTATGATTCCTCTTCTGACAAAGGTGACCACGGAAAAGGCAGCCATTTTAACTGATGCAGGCCGAGACTGAGGTGGTGTACACCACCAGAAATTCTAAGGGCCATTCTTGGACAGGCAACCTCAAAATCCCTGAAGGTTTGCCTGACTGTTCTGCTTTGGAGGTAGTTAGGGGATGCAGTGCTCTGTATTCTCAGTGCAAGTTCACCTCCACTGGAGACAGATGGATAAGAAAGATAATATCCAGAAGCTGTCAGATTCCATTTTTGCAGCATCATCCAACCCCTCAGTTCCCTCTGCCCAATGTCCCAGCCAATCAGGCAAAGGTTACTGAATGAGAGGTTTTCTCTTTGTTGCAGGAAAGAGTCATGCAGGAGGTGCTACTAGACCAGCATGAGTTAAGATTGTTGCTTGTGCTTCTTTTTGGTTCTGAAAAAAGATAAACAGCCTCCATCCAGTTCTGCACTTGAGCCTCCTGAACAATTACATCAGAAATACACAATTCAGAAGGTTCATGGAGTAGTCTATTCTCCCATGTCTTCAGAAGAATAAATGGATGTGCTCTATAGATTTCCAAGATGTTTACCTTCATAAAAAAATACAGGAGTAGTACAGGGGTTTTCTGCGCTTTAGATTAGCAGCCAGTCATTTTCAAATCAGGGCTCACCAATTTGATTTTGCCACAGTCTCCAGGGTGTTCACCAAATGCATGGCAGTGGTAGCAGCTTGTCTAGAATTACAGGGATTCAAGATTTTCCCATAGCTGGATGATTGGCTAATGGCTGCCACTTACAGAGACTGTCTTTTTCAAGTGAAGGATTATTTACTACATCTTTGTGCAGTATATGGCAGCAAAATAAATGTACCCAAGTCCAATCTGGAACCCAGTCAATGACTAGTGTTTCTGAGTTGCCATTTGAACACTGTAGTTACTCAGATTATTCTGCCACAGGACAGAATCCCTTTGTTAAAGATAGCAGTTCAAAGTTTATTTGAGACTGATTGCCCTCAAGCAAGGATGGTTTTAAGAGCATTGGGGTTATGCGTGGCAGCTATTTTTATGGTTCATTTTGCCCAGATGCTCCAAACTCAATAGTCACAGAAACACAATTTGCTGTCCCTTCTCATCAGAATTACTCAGTCATGCATGACTCATATGAAATTGATGCAGGTCTTTATAGCTTCCCTCTCTGGAGGCAATGATAGCCATAGATGCATCCTCCTTTGGGTAGTGAGAAGGGTGCATTACTAGCTGAGAATAGTCCAAGATTCTTGGTCAGAACTAGAGGCTTGTCTTCACAACCTCATACTAGAGATGAGGGCAGTTCTGCTGATGTTGTAATAAATTCAGAACTGGCTTCATCTAGGAGTGATAAACAACCAGACAGACAACATGACAGTTGCTTGGTTCATCAACAAGTAGATGGGAGCCAGATCTTGCCCAGTCTACTGAGAAGCCATGAGGATATGGTAATGGGTGATGGCCTCTCGCTGCTTTTTCATTAAAACACACATCCATGGGAGGTTTACTGATCTAACAGACAGATTGAACAGGAGTCTCCTCATTCCTTATGAATGGTCCTTAAATCCAGTTATAGCAAGGAAAAATTTCCATCTCTGAGCAAATCATGCTGCGATCTGTTCATGACGCCTCACAAACCCAAGTGCAGCAATTCTTTTGCCATCCTTCCTCATCAGGAGCTGACCCCTAGGGGCACTCTGTCCAGTCACTGGCTTTGGAAGCTACTCTTTGCTTATCCCCCACCCCACTCATATCAAAATTCATACAGAAAGCCATTTAATGCAAGGCTGCAGTCATTCTCATTGCCCTAGTTTGGCCAAGACAGATCTTTCCTCCCCTAAAACAGTATGCAAAGGAACTCCCTTGGTTTACTAGACCCAGTGTGGGAGCTGATTTCTTATCCAGACCTTCCCAAGCTGAAGCTCACTGCTTGGCCTCTCCAGTTCCACTTTTGGCATGGGAATCATCCCTTCCTTCTGCATGTTGCATATTATTATGGCCTTTCAAAAGGCTTCTATGTGTAAGGTGTATCATAGCAAATGGAAGAGGTTTATTATATGAGCTGAATCCCACAACATAGAGCCCCTCTTAGCTCCAGTGGCTGATGTGCTGAAGTTCTCCATGTTTAAAGTAGGATCTAGTTTTTCTGCTATTAAGGTTGATGGCTATTTCTTCATTCCACACTAAGTTTCAGAATGCTTTCTCAGCTTCTCATTGATTATGTAAAGCATTTCACAAAATAACATTTCATTTAAGACCTCCTGTTAAAGACCAACTTCATTGTGGAAGCCTTGTCCAGACTTCCATTTGAACCTGCTGCTAATGCAGAACTAAATTATTTATCTTGGAAAACAATATTGTTGGTGGTTATGTTAGCCATAAGGGTTTCTGAACTCCGTGCATTGTCTTCTTTTTTTTTTCTGTACGTCATTTTTGATAAGGATAGTTACCCTTAAAACCAGTTTTTCTGCATAAACCTATATACTTGCCAGTATTTTTCCTAAATTACCAAAACAAAGGAGAGTACATTCTACACACTTTGGATGTACACAGCTTC
This sequence comes from Protopterus annectens, assembly GCF_019279795.1. NCBI lineage: Eukaryota > Metazoa > Chordata > Ceratodontiformes > Protopteridae > Protopterus > Protopterus annectens. The sequence goes on along the minus strand of NC_056737.1, from coordinate 1,814,391,192 downwards.
ATTTCTATTTGTGTAGGACTATTTCTTTTAAAAAAGGATTAGCAACTATTTGTGTCCTTTGCACATAACAAGCGGGGTAGGAAAGTTTCCAAAGTTTCTCTTTCCAGATGGCTGGCTGATTGTATTACATTTATCTACTCTTCCCAAAACAGACCATTACCCACTACGCCAAAGACATATTCAACCAGAGCAATTGATACTTCAACTGCCTTTTTTAGGATGTTACCGGTGGATGAAATTTGTCAGGCTGCCACTTTGTCTTCAACCCACGTTTGTCAAGAACTGTAAGCTGGATTGCACGCCCAGAGGTAGGGCTTCCTTTGGGGCTTCTATCCTGAGAGGTCTCCTGTCATGAGGCCATCCAGGGTTCAAGTAGCTTGAAGACTCTTACGAATATATCGGATTGGACAGTCTAAATGAGTAGGATACGAAAGTTATGTACTAACTGTAACAATAGATACTTTCATTCAAAACCATCCAGTATGACAGTCTGCCCTCTTTCCCCCGCCTACATATTGGCCTAAGTTTTTTCTCTTAATAAAGGCACCGCAGATTGCTGAATTATGGGTGCCATTGTCAGTTTGAGCTAGCTAAGGAAGAACCGGTCATTTTGGGTAAAAATCTAGGGAGGGCTCGAGGCTGGAGCACCGAGCCGAGCTGTGGCTAGATGACCAATATGTTGTATTGGATAGACTGGAATGAAAGGATCTGTTATTATGCTAAGTATGCAACTTTCACTTGTTAAAGTTTGCATGAAAACAGAGTTAGACATTGACACAGTTGATAATAGTATTAGGAGAAATGAGCATTCAAGGAGCTATAACAAAAGTTTATTTTAACAGTACCCAATAACTGTCAGTACGCTGATTACAATTTCTTAACACATATATATATATATATATATATATATATTTGTTATGGCAGCAAACATTGAAAAACAAAAATCCCAAACATAAAAAAATATTGATAATGCTTGTTTGCCAGATACTGTGCCTAATTTGTTTCTACACGTCTTTCACATTACCTTGGTTTAAGGCTTCAGCAACTGGTTTTAGTAACTACATTACACACATGATGTGAAAGGAAGTTGTCACCTTTCTTCTATATTTATGTGTCTATGACAATAATTCTGATATTATTGGTTATGGCTTGAAACGGTCAGTAAACCAGTACACATACCGAGTTTAATTAATTAACAAATAAATACACAAATACTGCATTCTGATACCACATTTGCTATATTTGTGTTTCTTATAGATGAAGTTATAACATAGTAAAGAATCATTTGTCTTGCTGTTTGATCAGTGTTCAACTGATATGTATTGTGTTTCTGCCATGTGTCCCAAATCATTGCCGAAAATATTCCTTGTACCAGTCCACTTACATAGTTAACAAATGTAAAATAAAATATGTTAGAACATGCTGACTTAATTCTGAGTTTTTTTTTGTTTACTGAGCGAGAAGATGGATTTGTTTTTTTAGACCTTTGAAAAGTATTAAGGAGTATTTTGATAGGATTCTTTTTACTTGTTCAGGCCCTCACGCTAATCTGCTTACTTCCATATTGTAGTAGTCTTTTACCATTTGAATGATGTTAGCGGCTATCCACATCTTAGTGGGTTCTTTTGAAGAGTCAGTGAGACTGCTGCAAGTAAGCTTTGTGTTAGTTAAAACTTTAACAATATTTTACATGTTGTGGGCAGTATTGATATTATAATTAATAAGACCATCTTGTTACACACTGTTCATTCAGACTGGTCTTGCAGTATATCTTTAAATACATTTTATGGCACTAATGTGCTTTATTTAATAAACAACTTTCATTTATGCTTTGTGCACTTTTTACTGCTGGTTTTATAATGCATTTTATTTACTACCTTTCTGATCAAACAAGATGCTGCCTTGGAGTGATCCAAAAATGTCTTGAGTTTCTGAATGATAACAGAGCAGTAGTGGTGCTGTGGTGGGGATGGAAATCATATTGGGTAGGTGAGAGGAAATTATTGTTGAGCAGATAATGGAGGATTTGAGTGTACACTCAAGAATGGAAAGAACGGAAAAGCCACTTAAGATCTGTCTTACCGTTCTGTTCAGAAGTGCATTTTGATCATTCTTAGCTTATGAAAAGAACATTCACATCCAGCAGATGTGATAGGAATAATAAGTGCCATGAGAAATAACTTAATAATTCAAAGTTAAGTAATTTAAGAGAACTTATTTTGCTTATGTACCCATCAGGATTTGTTTCCAGAAGTTTGCAGCATGTAATTCTACTAACCACTCATATCTGAGCCACAGTAGAGTGCAAATGGAAGGATTTTGTAATTTTGCAAGAAAGTATCCCTTCCAAGAGTTAGTGCTTCAACTGATTTTAATACGTCTCGGTTCTCATTATCAAATCAAATAACTTTTAGTGATCCTTGTCAAGAGCTGGCAAAAAAGATGATTTTGGAATTATCTTTGGTTTGTAGAAAAGAATACTGTCCTGATTTTTGTGATCTGATCCTACTGTGTATCAGGTTTTCTTCTGATGAGCCCTCTGAAGAAGTTGAAACCAACTATTACCTAGATTATCCATACTGCAGATTTAGGCTCACCATCATGTCTTGCTTCATATAAAATTCGTCTTACAAGTTTTTTATAAGTTAAATAACACATGATGGATCAATAACTGAAATCTGCAATGATTTTGCAATAGTATATTTTGTAAGGATTATCTTAAACATAGTAAGATTAATAGCAAATGTACTCTTAACTGCGTTTAGAAGTGTCTTAGACTTTCTCTGCAAGAATCATTGGCTGTTTCTTTTTATAGTGTTGCAGGGTCTACGGAATGGATGGCTGGGATGGTTTTATGCACCTTTGTTATATGCAGTAAACTGGCAGATCCACATAGAGACAGATAAACGCTTCATTTCTTCTAGCACTTTTCCAAGCATCATGTTTTTTCCCACTTGTATAAAATAGGCATGCACAGCTAAGCCACTAATGAAATTATATAAATTTTGTAGTAATGACAAAATAACAGGCATTTGAACATTATTGATACTGTCCACAATGTCAAGGTTTAGCGTATGGGCTTAGTAATGTATATAGATAGGTGTTGTAACTTTTTCACAAAACTTGGATTGAACTGCAGCTGCATCTCTGCTCACAACACTGGCACCATTATAGCACTGCCATAAATGTGTGTTTCTGTTTTTATCATTATTGTTTTTTTTGTTAGAGACTCTGCATCTAGGCCTTGTGAGCTTACAAAGCGTAGGAGCTCTTCACATATTTCCCTTTTTATACATAATGTATAATTGAGACAGCTGCTCCAATTTTGAAATCTTCCTTAACCCATCCACTTTGATTGAAAATACCCCACCTAATGCAATTTCTGTTCAGTAATTTGTTGTCTTACTAATCTTGCCATAGTATTAAATCTTTCATGTGCACCTGACAGTTTGCCTTTAACTCTGTCATCACATTTTGCTATCATTTGTCTTGAGAGATGCTCTAGTTTGACAATTTTTCATGTCCTCTGTGTCCTGTGTACAATGCACTATTTTTTAGGTAACCTTGTAATATCATCTACTGTGTTGAGTTTCTCTTACAGGTTTACAGCATCTCCGCCCTTCTCTTGTAAACACGTAGAAATCACACTGTGCTTATAACATGCTTTATGGATTTTCATACCCACTGTGCAGACTGTTTTTTCTAGTTGTAGAAGCCATGTTTGAAAACCACATTGATACTTTTGTTTTGTGTAAGTGAATATGTCAGCATGGAAACCGATAGACTGCATCTTCAGACTAAGTACTGAGTCCATAAAAACTTCTGTACCATTTGGAATTAAAAAAGGGAGTGGCTTAAAGTTTGATTGTGTAGGCTTACTCTGTTTTGGCCTATATATGTTGCGTTAGGAGGCCCTTTGCAGTACTTCACCTCTAAGTATCTTAATGTTCTGAGTTCTACCAGTATCATTCAACTGGTTCACTGTTAGATTCTGCAGTGTCATTGCTGTCATCATCACTATGTTCCCATGCTAGCATGGTAGTTATTTCTGATTTAGCAGTGGTTTCTAAACTATACTTATGCAACATTTGAGAAAGGAGTGCATTCATCTTTCACTTCACCAGTGCTTTATTTATTTATTTATTTATTTATTTATTTATTTATTTATTTATGTGTGTGTGTATGTATTTATTTTTTGGGAAGAATCCTTGGATATCCATACCTGCAATGTTAGAAGCTATGGTTTCTTTAGTAAAAGTAAAATGTGTTATGTATGATACCTTTGAAAACTTGCTATCTTGGGAGGCAGGCATGCTTGACTGTCATTTGCTGTTTCCTCAGTGTTAGTACTTTGTACTAAATTATATTTCAGCATAGGTTTAGGTACATCTTTTTTGAAAGTTGGCTTTCAAAGATTTGATAAAACCTGGCTTGTTCACAGAAAATTCAGTCTCTACTGCACATGACTTTGTGAGATTTTTAAGTATATGAAAAATAGAGGCTTAGCTCAGCAGCACCTCAGTCTGTGAGTGCATGCACACAGACACACAAACCTAACAAGTACTATTGCAGAAAATCTGAAGAGTACAATCACCAAAATCTAAACTGTACATTAAAATGCCATAAGTTGAACTTCGTGCATGCAGCATATTATGTGGATGTTCTACTGCCAGCAGTGATTCAAACATACAGTCATTGTACCATGATAGTGGAAATAGTCATTAATATAATACCTGGGGTTAAAATGTCATCACCTTAAACAATATGGGTGTTTGTACTGTTAGTATTGATGAAAATAGAATGTAAAGCTTTGATCCACTGTTTGGCCTAATAAAATAAACATTAAATGTTAGTTCCATGAATATAAAGAAATGTCCAAGTGATTCATTGCATAATGTTAGGGTGTATTGTCATGAAATGCATCCATTAAAGAATATAGAAGAGCCCTTAGTTGACATCACCAACAGAAATTCTAAATTTATTTGGACCATGGTTTGAATAAAAAGTTAACAAAGCTTTTTATTAAAAAAACATAGCCCAAATAAATAGAAAATAATCGGGACAAGATGCATGGTGGCAGTTAAGTTGTGTGCTGCAATATGCTGTTAACCAGATACCTGAAAAACATCAATAAAAATTGTACAGTCCTTGCCGAATTCTTCCTGGTCACAGTCACCAGTTGTTATTCTAGACCATCATCTAAAGTATCAGCCAGACATCTCTCAAATCATTCACATGTATACCTCTCTTGTTAACTTGATATAATGACAAGTCTGTTTGTTATGATGGCAAAAAATAGGCAGTCCAGAAAGCCATTTAAGGCTACTTTTATTACCAAAGAATACAGGTCCACATGTCTAAAGTCACTTGAAATTTTATTTTAAGCATCAAATAAAACTATGCTGTATTTACTTACAGCATGAATAAGCATGTACCTATATGTAGATGTGTATAAATTGTGGACATTTGTATATATTGACCACAGTAATGTATTTAAACTAGACAAAAGTAGTAAATTGAAAAATAACCAAAGAAAAAGCAATACCTGTTATCAGTGCATAAGTACATACAAGATAAAATACTTTTTAACTGGTAGACAGAAGTTGCAATTGAATGTATGTACTAGTATGCCATCTCTGAAAATGAAAATAGCAGTAGAATATCTGAGTGACTAGACTTTCATAATCAGTGACTAGTCAAAACACAGGCCTGCATACCCATCTCTCTAGTCTTCTACTACAACCTTAACAGAACAGGTGTTTAAGGCTTTATGATTTATACTTGTACTCCTTCCATGTGCATTTATTAGAGGACTGTAGACAACAGGGCAAAATCTATTTAGAAGAGAATGCTTGAGGACTACAAACACCAAACTAAAAGAACAACACAGTATAAAATTCAGACATTGAATAAAAAGATAAGAAATTTAAGAGATGAAAATTTTTGCTTCACCAGAAATGCCAAACAAATGAATGGCTTCACTCCTAGTAAAGGAAGTGTATGCATTGATCTACCTAAAATTTCTAACAGCCATGGGGCCAGTTTTTTAAAGTAATTTGTGTTGTGCAGTGAAATGTACTATATTTAAAAATGCACATTTATTGTGTTTATATTCTCTTAATTATCATTTTTCTTAGATTGCCTGGTTAGCTAAATGGATTTTTAAGATTTTTAAATGCATTTTCAGCAGTAAACAACATGCAGAGTCTAAGGCTGGGGAGGGATCCATTCTAGACACTGCCATCAGTTCCAAATATTGTGGTTATATCCTTGAAAATCGGTGACTACATAGATGATGCATGGTGTTTTTTTTTTCACCTTGAATATTGTAAGTGTTCCTTAGCTATTTGCATTACTATCTTCTAAACTGAAATTTAAAACAAAAGCTACATGCTCCACAGTAGGGGCATAGTCAAAAGTGCAGAATTGGGGAGTTTGGGCGCAGTCAAGGGGCCAGCATAATGAGGCATGACAGACCACTGCAGTCTGTCATGGGAATGAGAAAGTAAGGCATTAATTACACTGTCAAAAACAAACAGCTTGTAATCAAATTTTCAACAGGACATCCATGGTCCACCACCATCCAAAATATGACAGTTTCAGCAGCTCAGATCCAGAATGTGATATGCAAAAATGATACTGAATAGTTTGACAAAAACATAACTAAAATGACATGCCCTGATACTTTGATACCAAAGAGTTACACAGTCTTAGAATCATTCAACAATGATAATTTCTGCTGTGTGCTTTCAGATACAGTCTACCTCACCACCCCACTCACAAAGATGGCCACTGTAGTACCCCTAATGTTACATTGGATTAAAAATGAAAGAATAAATGGCCACAGTAATACGGGTCAACTAGGTGCTGTCACACATATGCACAGCATGCCTTTTTACTCTTTGTTGTACCACTCTGATGATATTTTTGGATGAAAGAGAAAGGAAAATGACCAAGTAATATATTTCAATTTGCTGCTGTTGTCAGTCATGTACACATTGCATGCCTCCTCACCCATACCCTCAAAACATAGCCACAACCTTCTCTGTACACATCTAATGTTTGTTTATGAAGAAAGCGAAAGAGGTAATGAACAGAATAATATATTTCATCTTGCTGCTGATCATTACCTCTGCACAATCCATCTTGTCTTTCCATGTACTTTCACACAGCCTGCCTTCTAAAGCCATCCCCAGCAAAAAAGATAGCCACCTTCTGTTCTGTTTATCTTTGTGATGTTAGATTGGATTGAAAGTCAAAGAACAAATGGTGACAGTAATAGATTTCATTATGTTGCTTATTACATTGGCAGTCCATGTAGTGAGCATTCAACAGTGATCTTGACTCCCTGTGCTTTCACGCAGCCTGCTTTCCCCTTGCAGAAGATAGCCACTTTCTGTTTTGTGTATTCCAGTAATGTTGCATCAAGATTACAATGTAAAATCAAATGCCACAGTGATATGACATTTTGTTTCTGTCAGACTTATTGTGCACATATCATGCCTCCTCATTCATACCTCAAAGATAACCAACTTCTTTGTAACTCTCTGAAAAAAAGATTTTAAATTTGTTCCCTGATCTAGAAAACAAAAAATGTAAAAGCAAACCTTCTCCACCAAGAAAATAAGTCAGGAACTACTTAACACCAAATAAGGCATAGGTTAATTTCTTCACTCCTGTGTGTTCTCTGGAATGGTACAGTACTGCACAACATACCTAACCCCACCAGCAAGCCAAGCAATAAAAGCCCAAAAGCCTTTTTTTATTTTTAGTGTTTTAGTAGTTTAGGTTCTAATCTTTATTACACCATGTACCCCACTATGGTCTCTCAATTCTCAAAGCTGTACTCTTACAACCTTTAATTTTTGATGCATAAACAATATTTATATTCTTATAGGGTAATGCTCCTATGCAAGCGTAGTCCACTTCACTCTGTTATTGCCATAAGACATATGAATAGGACTGCAGCTTCTAAACTGTACTGCACGAGATGTATCCATATCTTAATCATTCAATTCATGATATGTTACAGGGGATGAATCTTCCTAAATCTTACTTAATAATATTGAGACAGTTAAAGGATCTTTCTACTAATTACTTCAAAGACTTCAGAATCGAGGAGGAAACTTTAACTAATTGTTCAAATTTATGGTTAACTCTTAGACAAGATACCAAATTTATAACTTCTACAAGTGAACTGATAAAAGAGTTGAAATATCAAAATCAAATACTCTTGTCAAAATATTGGAAAGAAAATATACCATTGATAGAAGACAGTAAAATATTAAAAGCAATTAATTTAACAATAAAATCAGTTTCTCTCCAAAAATTAATATTTACACAATTGATGATATTTAATAATGCCTACTATACACGCCTTAGCTTGTATAAATTTAACTCGAAAAACTCGCCCAAATGTCCATACTGTAAAGATCAAACGGCGGACCTCTTGCACATGTTCTGGAGCTGTAAATGTATATACAAACTTTGGAATTCCTTAAAAATTCAACTACAAAAAATGGGTTATCAACATTCTACACTTTCTTGGGAATTCATGATTCTACATATCCCTCCTAATAATTTGGATAGAACCCAAATGATTATACTTATAAATATTTTCTTATTAATGAAACTTTATATAGCTACAAATTGGTTGACTCCATCTCAAACTTCATGGGAAAACTTTAAAAGTTTAGCTATAAAACATATTCTAGCACACAAACTTTTAATTAAGGATAATAAAAGAAATATTAATAATCCGAAAGTATGGGAACAAATTTTCAATATTATATTAGCTTAATGTACCGAATTCAGTTCAACCCCAGGACATGCATACTTAATTTGAAAGTTGGTAGTAACAATCCATGTTAATGATATTAGATCTTTTGATTCTCGTTATTAGATGTTCCTTTCTCTTCTTTATTGATTTTGTTTAACTGTTGGAAGCATTCATGTAAATAGTGTACATAGTTTGTAGTATGGGTGTTAGTAGCTTAATTTGTGTATTATTTGTTTGTTTTTTTTTCATTGTATGAACAATTGGTAAAATAATAAAGATTTATTATTGAAAAAAAAAAAGATTGCAACAGAAAGGTAAAATTCACACACCAGAGGAGTATATGGGTAGTTTGTGATTTGCAGCTAACTGAGACTAAAATAAACCAAGGACACTCCCAGACCACACAATTTCACAGCCTGAGCATGTACCATTTTAATTTCTCCAAATCTTTTGGGTTTCTAATACCATGACAGGAATGGATCCCATTCCTAAGTCAAAGTACGATTAAAGTTCATGAAATTAGTATTGTTTCACTCTTTGATGTCAGCCAAAAGTGCTGTTTGCAGCACCTGCAGTGTGCCCAGTAATGACTCCTCCTGTAATTCGTATGGAGTTACTTGTATTGGTAGCATATCTAAATATGATTGTAGACTCTTTTATGTAAGACCCATTGCTCCTACTACTATTGGAACTATCTAGGTATCTTTCTTCCACATTGTTCTCATTTCTGCTTACAAATCCTGATATTTTATAACTTCGTGTCTCTCTGTGTACAGGACAGTGTACACTGCATGTGGTGATTTCAATGCTACTTTTGTCTTCTTTTCTTGGACCACTGTATCCGGTTTTCTTGCATCTGTCTTTTGAACTGTTGGTATTGGGTGATCCCATGTGATGTAGACTTCATCATTTTCTATGATGCTTTGTGGCTCATGTTTCCATTGTTTTTCGGCCACTTCAGTACCATAATGTTTGCACAATCCACAGTGCAGCAGTCTTGCCACATCATTATGCTTTCAGTGTACAGTCCTTCTGCCATAAGTATGTCACAGCCAGCATGTTCAATGGACTTTATGAACCAGCATGTACGTAGACCACTGTCTTGGGCAGCCAATATTAACCTTTCATCTCTTGGTTTGAATTTACCTCTCCTTAGCCATTCCTGCCTTTGTTCCTGATTAATGTGAGGTTCTTCCAGAAGTTTTCTATATTTGCATCTACATTTATGCATTTTCTGCATTTCTTGCCTTTTCATCTGGTCCTTCACTTAATATTATTTCTTTTGTTTTTTGGCTGCCTGATTTTTATCTACTTCTAGTTTAATTTCCATTCCTGCTTGACACCAATATGCTTCTGCTAAGTTAAGCAGAGAAGTCATCTTAGTTTTATTCTCCTCATGTTTCAAAACTTTCACTACATTTGGGTCTCATGAGTTCAGCAGATATTTGTGGAGTCCCACGATTGCAGATCTGTGCATATAATCAGTTTCAAGGAGGCCCATCCCTTCTTCGGAATGGAGAATATATAATCTTGGTATGCACTGATTTTTATAGATCATTTGGTGAGCATGAAGCATTCTTCTTGTTTTAATATCTAATCTATCCAACACATTTTGGGGTCAATCAATTACTCCAAAACTGTAAGTTAGTACAGGAAGAGCAAGTTGGTTTATAACTTGGATTTTGTTCCTAGATGTCAGCGCTGTTTTCAGTATTAATTTAAGTCTTCTAAAGTACTCCTTACTAAGTTTTACTTGTATTTGTTCATGTTTTATTGCTGATCCTTCATCATTTCCCAAGTATGTATACACTTCCTCTTGCACAAGTTCTTTTATATCATATTCTTGTCCCAAACTGATGTTTTCCTGGTGCTGCAGTTTTCCTGCTTTAAAGGTTGCTTTATCAAGGCCAAATGACATTCTAATATATGAAAAAGTTTTGACAACCTGTAGCTGTGCTTTCAGTTCCTCATATGATGAGTTATACAGTTTTAAATCATCGACAAAGAGAACATAATAAGTCTTTAGACTGTTGTTTTCTAGGAGCCAAATTGTAGCCATGGCCTAAGCTGTTAAGTACACAGCTTAATGGGTTAAGGGCAAGGCAGAATAGCAACATTGACAGAGTCACCCTGGAATATCCCCCTTTGAATTTTTATCCTTGGGATAATAATTTGTCCTTTATCATGGCTTAATTGCAAAGTGGTCTGCCATTGTTTCATGTTCACTGTGATGTAGTCAATAAGTGTAGGGTATATCTTGCACATTTTTAAGCGCTCTTTTATCCATGAATGTGGGATACCATAAAATGCTTTTTTGTAGTCAGTCCATGACATACTTAGATTCTTCCCCTTTTTACAGTTCTCCACTATGACTTTATTTAACAACAAATGATCCTTTGTTCTATATGAATTTCTTTTATTGACCTTTTGTTCTGACATAATTGAGTTTTCTTCTAAATGACTATAACCTCTGTCAGCATCAATTCCTGAGTATAGTGTATACGTCGTCGGAAGGCAAGTTATTGGTCTATAATTTTTGTGGTAGCTTGCAGGTTCACTCTTAAGTAGAAGCATTGTTTTATCTGTGGTTAGCCAGGTTGGTGTCTGTTTGGGGTGCGCATATAAATAGTTCTTACTCATGGCTAAATCTTCGTGCAAAGATGTTAGTATTTTTAACCAAAAATTAGGTACTGCATCTGGGCCTAGGGTTTTCCAGTTAGAGGCTTTTCTTAACTTTGTTTCAATCTCTCTAGCTGTTACTTCATCCTATTTCATATCCTGTACCTTTAAACGTCTTATTCTTTCTTTTACTTCTTTTATCTATTTAGCATCTTTGTTATGTTCCACTGGATCTTCATAGATACTTCTCCAAAATGCATGTATTTCTTTATTTTTGGCGGTATTTCAGTTCCTTTTACCTTGTTTCCCAATTCTCTATAAAACTTTTTTGGGCCATCGATAAATTGCTTATTTTGTACTTTTTCTTTATATTTATCTGTGTATCTTCTAAGTTTTTCAGCCTGTGCTGAAATTTTTAGTTTATTTGCAGTAGTGCATGACAGAGCTTGTTCTGTTGTAATACTGTGCAATGCTTTTATCACATCTATCTCTTAGTGTTTTTGTTGTTCTATTCCCTCCTCTATAGTCTTCTAACAGTGATACTTCTTGTCTTAATTGCTTTATAGTTTTCTCTATTCAATACTTCCATTATGGTATTCGATTTCTCCCCTTCCTTACCCTCACTACTGTGTGTTCTTGTGTTAAAACTTTATCAGTTATTAATTTAGCTGCACAGTAATATAGCCTGTTTATTTCTGTTATATTGCATGGATCTCTATGGACAGTCCTAATTACCGTGTTCATTTATTTTATCAGACTTTTGGGGTTTTATTGACCTTCTGAAGGCTATTTCTTTTGTTGATCTTAATATATCTGTCTATTAAGTCAAGCATTTCGTCTCTTAAGTCATTTTCTTCCAAACTGATGGCATATCCCTTGTTTTCCATTTCCTGCAGGCATTCTATACAAAATTTTATAGCATCTTCCTGTGGCACCTTCTCTTTAGTTTCATCCTGTGCCATCTGTTGCTCTGTCACATGGGAACTCACTGGCCTATCACTCTTCAGCATTGACTGCATCAGAGTTTCCAAAGTTTCCTGTTCCTCCCCTTGCTGTCTAGCTTCAAGTGAATGTTTATACTGGTTTCCTGTGGAAGGCTTCAAATGTCTTGATATGGCACTTGACCAATTGCTTCCTGTTCCACTGGTTTCCCCTTAATTTGGATATCTATTGCTCTATGTTTTGATGGGATCCGTACTATTTATCGAACAACTGTTTCACCGAAAGTGAAATGGCCAAGCACACTTTTGCTAAAGTGCATTTCACAGAAAAAGCACTTTCGTGACAGTGTGCTAAAAAAAGATAAAAATGTGAGGAAATGGCTGTTGCTGAGATTGTAGCACAGTGGGGATAAGGGAATATTCCCTTTTTCCCACTTTAGTGCGATCTTGGAGTGAGAATATAAACGTAAGGGGGTGGGAGGGCGCGGCCCCCTGTGTAAACATGATTACTGTGTTTTTTATTTTTAATTTTTTTATTTATTTTTTTTTTGCGCACTTTAGTGAAAGTGCTTTTTCAGTGAAAAGCACTTTCTCTAAAGTGCATTTGGTTGTTTATGTTTCGTGTAATCTTGATTTTTGTGCAGTAGTCCTAGCTCTGTTTTGATATGTGATCCTGTGTTGGCGTCCTGCAGACTACAAGAGCAGCAGAAAGGAGAAAGATTGTAAGTGCCTCCATTTTGATTTTTTTCTGATTATGTTGCTTTCTGCACTTAATTTAAATATTTTTTTTTCATTTAACTGCATTTATTTTAACTGTATTTGCTTTAATATTGCTACATACTTAACTGTGCTAGCTTGCACTGCATTTAAAATATATTACTGGTGCCAGAAAGTCTGCTCTTCACTTTTTCCCTTAGATCTAGCTAGATCTCTTCTCTCTTGCACTTTAACTTATTTACCTAGCAAGTTCATCAGGTTTTTTGTAGCAATTATTGTAGCACACATAAGTGCCATCAGCACTAGACGTGCTATAAGGAATCAGCTCCAGTACTTAGTAATGATGACCATCCCTCCTGAATGTCTAAAGGTCAGATGTGAAGATGTTCTATCTCACCTTCATTCTCACTAATGGGTTCACTCCAACTCAGCCAGATACAAAAGCTCGAGGTCTTCAAACAGCTCATGGCCTACTCCCTATCCCATGATGCAGTAGTGCTTCCCTGAGATCTTGTTTGCTGCTACAACAGATTTGGAGTTCCTCGACAGTTCTAGCCACTCTTGTCAAAATATCTTTGTATTTTTCTACAATTCTTGCTTGGTATTGATAGATAGTATAAAACTTAGGATTTTTCTATACTCTTTTGGTGTTTTGCTAGTCATACTTAGAATTAGAGTGCTTTTCTCTGTATTTGTGGCCGCTTCTCTTCTAGGCCTACTTATAACAACTCTCTTAGAGGTTGTTTAGTTTAAAGAAACTTTCCTCCCTATCCCTTTTTTCTGTCTGCTTTAGAGTAGCAAGCCTGTTTTTTTTATTAGGGCAGTAGTAGTTCATTTTTTCTATTAGACTTAAATTTGTAAGTTTAATTCAGCCCTGTTGTTAGGGTTGTATTATATATCTTTGAATATAGCATTGTGTGCTTCTCATAGTTAGTGTACGGTAGTTTCTTGTAGTTTAGAGTAAGAGCCCTGTTTTTATTGGGGCTATTATTATATATATATATATATATATATATATATATATATATATATATATATATATAATTGTGTGTTGATATTGTGTGCCCTTATAGTTACATAGAGTGTGCATTGTTGTGTTACATATTATATAGTTAGAGCCCTACACTTTTTTTCTTTGGGGCTATTGTTTTATATATATATATATATATATATAAGTGCTTTACCATGTCTCAAGAGAAGTCTAAATCTGGTTTCAAGAAACCAAAGGGGCATTTAAGTTGAGATTAATGGAACATGCTAGGGACATTGTTAATAAGAAAGAGGAAAGCTCTGTGGCTATGCATTTTAAAAAATTCCATGATAGGAAAAATGAGGGTCTACAAGGTACTGTTTTGGAAAAAAATAAGTTTGCCCTGCTTTGATACTTGTAACATAAAGCATTACTTGCTTTCTAAGGAAACTATTTACATTTTAAAATTTGGTACTCTGTACCCTCATGGGTTACATGAAGAATTTAATTGGAGGGTGCTAACCTAATTGTTTTTATTGCTTAATTAGTTTGTGACTGCTATATATGTACTGTGCATTTTGTAAGTTCTTTACTCCTTGAAGGCTTAGGCCGAGACGTCAGAGGAATAAAGTGTTTCTGTATTTTGTGGATTACTTTGTGGTTTTCTTTGCTGCTTTTTGCTACTGTGTTGCTACATCTGGTTTCAAGAAATGTCTGTCACAGATGGGCAAACAGACTGTGTTTATTGCCTAGGTGAGCTTCACCTTCAAGAAAATTGTGCATCTGTGACTCATTTAGTTCTCTTGTTCGCCAGGAATGCGGGAGTAAATTAATTGCGAAAGGTGAACAAAAATCTTCTTTTCAGGAAGCCTTGGATAAGGACAAACCTGCTAAGTCATCAAAAACTTTATCTTCCAGCTCATCCTTGGAGTCAGAGCCATAAAAGGGCTCATCGATATCCATATCTAGCCAGACTACCACCTCTGCTCCAATGCCTATGGAACCGGAGGTGGTGGTTGTTAGTAGGAGCCAGTTCCCAGTATTGGATCTGGTATCTCCTACTCTAAAATCTCCAATTTTACAGTCAGAGGCCTCTTCTATAGCTTCCCTGTTCTCAAGATTATCGGATAAAGATGTGGATTGAGTGGTGCAGAGGCTTTTGCAGTCACAGTCGCTAGCAAATATTCTGTCAAGATCGACCCTTGGGGCTTCGGAACCGACCAAGACCCAGCCCATTTCTTCTGTTCCTCCTCCGATTAGACCCGATGTTTTGAAGCCGGAGTATTTGGAACCGATGATTGTGGAACCGCCAGACCCGACACCCCTGGGGCTTTCAGTTCCAACTACTCTGACTTCTTCTGTACCTACCTTAGAGTCCAGTTGCCGACACTCACCAGTCGGGTCCGGAGAGGATAGTCATACCGATCTTTTGGTGCCTACTCTGCCTCTTGGGGCTTAGGCTCGGGCGAGTTCTGCACCTACCTCGGGTTCGGAGCCCACAGCTTCGGTGCCGCAGAGACTGCCTGCTTCTATGGATCCAGATGTCTCTTCGGATCAGAGCCAGGGGACCTTCGATGCTATGAGGAGATTGTTGTCCCCTTGTGCACCCACGTCATTGGTACCAGCAATCTCCTCCCCTAAAGCTCCTGTGTCTGCATCTGCTTTACTGATCCCTCAAAAGCATAGAGATCTAGAGTCTCAGTTCCCCCCATCGGGTGAGCCCTGCTCTTCCGGAACCTGCCCGGAAGTTCCCACTGAGGAGGTTCCCAGGAAGAGGATTTGTAAGAGGGAAGCATCTGGATTCCCCACAGGATTTCATCACGTCAGATACTGACTTAGATGAGTCAGAAGAGTCCCCACGGTCCCCCCTCTGAAGATATCTCTTTTGGTGATATCTTAGAAATACTGAAACAGAGGGGTGGCTGGAAGTCCCTTAACCGTACTGATGATGAGTCAGTACGCCTGAAGGCTTTCGGGTCTCAACCCTCCACCTCTTGGGTGACTCCACCCTTTGATGAGGTGATAGACCTCCTCTCTCGAAAGGCATGGGAGTTCCTGGATACCATGGAACCAGTCCCATGGAAGCCTAACAAATTTATCACGTCACCCCAAGACAAGACTTACCTTACCAAAGGAGTACCCATTGATGCCATGGTGGTGATGGCAGCCACCAAAAAGGAGTTATCGGAGACCTCCACATCTGTTCATCCTCCTAATAGGGATTCTAGGATAATGGACACATACAGAAAGCGCATGTTTAGATGTTCATCGTGTTTCACTGTTGCAGTCATGACTGTAGGGTTCTCCCCTGCCGGCAGGCAGTCCTCGGTCGGCCAGAATCCCAAAGTCTGGGTCCAGCGTCGGCTGCTCAGCCATGCTCTCTGACATCAGAGCGCCAGGGGTACAAAGCTGACAGCCGACGCCATGTTCTCCAGTCTTTCTTGCCGTGCGGTGATAGCAGTTCGCATTTGCCGGTCGGCTGACTCCTGACAATTTTTTCTAAACGTACTTCAGTCCGAAGACGACTTCTCCTACTCAAAGCTAAGTACCCCGTTGGGAAAACATTTTTCTTGCTCCAGTCCGATGTCAGAAAAAGTTAATTATTGTATTTCTTGTGGGAAGCAAATACCTCATAAGGATTTTCATTCTTACTGTATTCCTTGCTTAGGCCCTGACCACGACGTAGCTAGTTGTCGGTTTTGTGCTAGATTCAATCAGCATACGATTAAACGAAGGTACGATTTTGCATTTCATTACTTCAGTAGGCGTTTTAATTGCAAAATGTCGTCGGATTTGGTTCCGGCTACAGGAGTTCACAAATGACGCAAGGATAAAGACAGGCCTCCGAGGTCCAAATTGGACGATATTGTACAAGCAGAGCCAGCTTCAGGTTTGGCCATCGTCAGTGAGGCGCTTTTGCAGCCCCTGTCGTCGGCCATTTCGGAACCGATGGCCGAAACAGACTCCCACGAGGAGCCAACTAGGCCTTTGAATATTTCTGTTGCAGGACTTTCGGACAACGCTCCTTCGGATGGGTCCGGAGCCGCTGTGCAGGTACCGGCTTCCGAAGGGGTTTTCAGGCCTACTCATCTTCTAATAAAGGCAAAGCCAAAGACAAAGGCAAACCTACAGCCCAGGCCTCTTCTGATCTGGCACCCAAGTCTCAGAAACAATTACTTAAGATGGCAGAGGACTTACTTACTTTGATTAGGGGTTCACATCCCCTTCCAGATAAAAGGCCAAGGCAGGAAGTGTATTATGACTCCTCGGATCAGGCTTCTGTTCCTTCAGTCTCTTCTTCTGACCAGGAATATTCTTTCCCTCCTTATGAGGATTCTGATGCTGAGGAATCCATTCCTTCAGCTTCTCCCCCAGAGGATTTCTCTTTTGGGGAAACTTTACATGAAATGAGGGAACATTTTCACTGGGAAGGACAGGAGTACTCAGAATCTAAGAAAAGACTTAGGGATTTTCTTCTTCTTCCCCAACATAGACCCCTGGCTATCCCCCCTATTTTGGATATTGTGGATGATG
This sequence comes from Protopterus annectens, assembly GCF_019279795.1. NCBI lineage: Eukaryota > Metazoa > Chordata > Ceratodontiformes > Protopteridae > Protopterus > Protopterus annectens. The sequence continues at coordinate 1,814,373,632 of NC_056737.1, read as the reverse complement.
GTTTTTCGGACGCTAACTTAACTCCTGACTCTTTTCCTCCAGCTCCTGTTAAGCCTGACAGATATTATAGGGTTCCTGATTCCCACCAGTGTTTGTTCAAGAATCCTACTGCTGATCCTGAAACCATTTCTCAGGGTCCTAAGAGGGTTAAGGCCGCTACTGCTAAAAACCCCATTCCCACCGAGAAGGATTCCAGATCTTTAGAAAGATGGGGCAAAAAAGTGTACACTTCTGCTACTTTAACTGTTAGGGCTTTAAACTGTCAATTTCATATGCTGAAATACCAGCAATTTCTTCTGTCTGTTTTGAAACAAAAGCTAACTTCCATTTCTGCCTGTGCAGATGATAAGGAATTACATGATTTAACGCATGCCACTGAACAAGTTGGGAAGCATGGTTTACACTGTGGATTTGATGCTTTGGAGGCTTCTTGTAGGGCTGCTGCCTCTGGTACAGTCATTAGAAGGCATGCTTGGTTAAAGGAACAAAACTTGCCAGATCAAGTAAAAGCTAAGTTATTGGATGTTCCTGTTGAGCATAATGTTTTGTTTGGACCTAAGGCTGAAGAGGTGATAAAGAAGATGGAGGACAAGGCAAAATCCATGCAAACGGTTAAAGATTTCTTGCAAGTACAGCCACCCAGATTTAGTAGGAATTGGCCTACAAAAAATTGGTCCTTTCCCAATTCAGACAAGCCTCAGAGGGGTAGATACAGACGTTCCCGAGGAAGGCCTCAAACGCAAGCCTCTTATAGACCAAGACAGTGGACTGCTTCCACCCTTAGTGGAGGAGAGGACAGGTCGCAAGCTCATAGAAAACACAGGCTCAATGACTCCCTCTGTTGGGCTGCAGGAACTTCTTGCCTGGAAGCCCCTCTCGGAGGAAAACTTTCTCTTTTTCACCTAAATTGGACTCATATAACCCAAGACAAGTGGGTTCTGGATGTGGTTTCAAGAGGTTACAAATTCCATTTTCATACCCTACCAAGACCAAGCGGATGGCCGGATCTTCCAAAACATCAATGGTTAGAGGCCTTAAACCAGGTGAACACCCTCTTGGCTGTGAAAGCCATAGAACTGGTTCCGCTTTCAGAGATGGGACAAGGTTTTTACTCAAGGCTCTTTCTAGTCCCCAGAAAGCAAAATTCATGGAGACCCATTCTGGATCTGTCAGTCTTGAACCCTTTTCTCGAAATACCAAAATTCAAGATGCTCACTCTACAGCAGCTACTTCCAATGCTGACCAAAAATGCATGGATGGTAACTCTGGATTTAAAGGAGGCATATTTACACATTCCCATCAGGCAGGAATGCAGAAAATACCTCCGGTTCAAGGCCGGATCGAGGCACTATCAATTCTCTGCACTGCCCTTTGGATTGTCTACTGCGCCCAGGGTCTTCACCAAATGCCTGGCTCCAGTAGTAGCTTATTGCAGACTCAAGGGAATTCAAATTTACCCTTATCTGGACGACTGTCTTATTCAGGCAGACAGCAAAGATGTCTTACTCCAGCATCTAGAATTTGTTCAAAATCTTCTCAAGTTTCTGGGATTCACTGTAAACTTAAAAAGTCAAATTTGATACCCTCACAACAGATAACCTTTCTGGGTGCTCTTCTAAACACAACAACCCAGATGACATTTCTGACATCTGAAAAACAATTACAGCTGGCTTCAACTTTCAAAACCTTGGCAACTTTAACTCAGCTATCTACAAGGAAATTCCTGCAGGCTTTGGGTTACATGGCCTCCTGCATCCTTCTCGTACCATATGCAAGACTACATATGAGGAAAATACAGTGGTACCTAAAAAGTGTATGGTCTCAGCATTGCCACAGTTTGGACATACAGATCACCGTCCTGCCTTGTCTTCAAAAGGAATTCCTTTGGTGCTCCAAGGCATGTACTCTAAACATAGGAAAACCTTTCAGTCTGCCTCCAGCCACTCAGATACTAACCACAGACGCTTCAGATTATGCATGGGGAGCCCATTTTCAGGGCAACTGTCTGCAGGGCCTTTGGACAGAGGATCAGAAGCACCTGCATATCAATTTAAAGGAAATGTTAGCCATTCAGAATGCTCTATGGGCTTTCAGGAATCTTCTACAACCAGGACAGCTACTGATATGGACAGACAACACCACAGTTATGTGGTACATAAACAAGCAAGGGGGATCTCATTCCTATCTCCTTTGCAGACTAGCCATGAATCTATGGAACACAGCTCTAGCTTGCAAACTGGACCTTCAGGCTCAGTTTCTACCAGGGAAGCAAAACTTCCTGGCAGACAGTCTGAGCAGAAACCTGTCGGACCCACACGAATGGATGCTGGGACACCAAAATATTCAGGATGATTACAGCAGTCTGGGGATGTCCTCACATAGACCTCTTTGCATTCCACCTCAATCATTTTTGTACCAGGACATTCCACGAACTAGCTTGGAAAGTGGATGCACTATCATTCAGTTGGAGAAACCTCTCGGGGTATGCCTTCCCGCCTCAACCTCTTCTTCCACGGGTGTTATTAAAGATCAAACAGGACAAGCCCAAGATGATAATTCTGCTGGCACCAAATTGGCCTCAACAGTTTTGGTACCCAACACTGAAAAACCTTTGTATGGAACCCCCTTGGGTATTACCACAGACTCCGAACCTTCTGTCCCAACATCAGGGCCAGGTTCTGCACTCCCATGTCAAAACTCTCAGCCTGGTGGCATGGTTAATCCAGGGTCTTTGATTCATTCTCTTCTACCGAAGCAGGTTATGGATGTCATTTTAGAAGCCAGACGTCCTAGCACTAGAAAATCTTATGCAGGAAAATGGAAAAGATTTTGCTCCTGGATGCAGGCTCAGGATTCTGATCCTCTTAATCCTAACATTCCTCTGATTTTACTTTACCTGACAGACCTCTTACATAAGGGTCTCTCTTTCTCTTCCATTAAGATCCATGCCTCTGTTATTTCTGCTCATTATAATATAGATCCTCCAATCTTTTCCCATCAGCTCATGAGACAGTTTCTCAGAGGAGCTAAGAACTTAAGGCCCCCTAGATCTCCTCCCATTCCTGCTTGGGATCTCAACTATGTTTTGGAAAAACTCACTTTACCTCCTTTTGAGCCTGCTGCCACATCTGACGTCAAGTTTTTATCTTGGAAGACAGCTATCCTGTTAGCCCTTACCTCTGCCAGGAGAGTTTCGGAGTTGCAAGCTCTCATGGCTGTGGAACCTTATATTATTTTGCATCAAGACAGGGTGTCTTTAAGGACTAATCCTACTTTCATGCCTAAGGTGGTTTCCAAAGTGGCTTTAAATCAAACTATTCACTTGCCAACTTTTTTCCCCAGTCGTCAAAATAAGGGGGAAAGGATCTTGCATTCCTTGGATGTACACAGACAACTACGTTTTTACCTGGACAGAACCAAGGACATTAGGAAATCAGAGCAATTGTTTTTTTCTTATGCTTCAAGTTCCCAAGGTAAAGCCATTTCAAAACAGACCATTTCTAGATGGATTGCTCATGGAATCAGATTTTGCTATTCACACCATGAAAAGCAAATCCCAGGGAGTATAAGGACTCACTCTACCAGAGCTGCTGCCACTTCAGCTGCCTTCCTCAGAGGAGTTCCTACCAAAGACATTTTGGAAGCTGCAACTTGGAGTTCAGTGCATACTTTTTCCAAGCACTACAATCTACCTCTCTACTCTAAGTCTAGGGCAGGCTTTGCTTCTGCTGTCTTGCAGGGCCTTTTAGCCCCTCTCTTATGACCACTTCCCTTTTATTCTGCTTTGGGATTCAACCCTACAGTCATGACTGCAACAGTGAAACACGATGAACATAGTACAGTTGTGTACACTTACCATAAATGTAGATGTTCGAGTGTCTTCACTGTTGCAGTCCTGTCCCCTCTTATTTTTTCTTTTGTGTGGTTCCCTTTTTCACCCTTCTTTTGAGGTGTATTTGCAAAGGGTATGGGATCTTACTCATTTTGGAACACCTGACATCTGGGGCAAGAAAAACTGGAGAACGTGGCGTCGGCTGTCAGCTTTGTACTCCTGGTGCTCTGACATCAGGGAGCATGGCTGAGCAGCCGACGCCGGACCCAGACTTTGGGATTCTGGCCGACCGAGGACTGCCTGCCTGCAGGGGAGAACCCTACAGTCATGACTGCAACAGTGAAGACACTCGAACATCTACATTTATGATAAGTGTACACAACTGTACTTTCAGCGGCCTTTACTCTTTGATCCCTGAACTACCTTAAACATTTTACTAGACTACACAGAAATCTCCTTAAGGAGTTGCGAGATACTCTACAGGGTGCGGTAGCTGCGGGGGTCTCAGACAAGGTAACCTCCCAGCTTACTACCCTAAATTCCTTTATAAACTCTTTCATGCGTCTGATTTCATATGCAGCTGATGGAACGAGTAGGGCAGCGGGTACAGGAATTGCTCTTAGGAGACTCTCCTGGATGCGCTTATGTTCCTTTGCGGAGCCCTACAAGTCATCCTTTGTGAACACCCCGTTTGATGGTTCATAATTTTTTGGACCGAAAGTGAAGGAAATACTTACCAGGTGTGAGCAAGATGGAAAGACTCTGTCTGCCGTAGGAGTATGATGTCCTTCAAGGATGCATCTGCAGTCATCACATATGGGTTGTCCTGCCTCAGGCAGCTCTTCGGTCGGCCGGATTCCAAAGTCTGGGTCCGGCGTCGGCTGATGTCGCACTTTCCCCGACGTCAGAGTGCCTGGGGTATAAAAGCATCAGCCGACGCCATCTTCCTCGGTCTTTCTTGCCGCGTGGTGCCCGAAGCAGAAGCAGTTCGCAAGTGCCGGTTGGCCAGCTTCTGTAATTCAGCTACCGAAGACTTCAAAAAGCTAAGTACCCCGTTGGGGACTCTTTCTTGCCTCAGCTGATGTCAGATAAAGTTAATAATTGTTTAACTTGTGGGAAACAAATACCTCATAAGGATTTCCACTCTTACTGCCTCCCCTGCCTAGGCCCAGACCACGACGTCTTGGCCTGTTCAGCCTGTGCTTCCTTCAACCGATGCACTCTTAGACGTCGGGTAGTGTTTGCAGAGGAATTTTTGGGGCTAGTTTTTCGTATAAGATGCCGTCAGAGACTCCGACTTCTCATTTAGTTAAGAAACGGAAGGACAAGGACCGACACACGCGGGCCGCGGTTTCGGCTGAAACCACGGCCAGGCCTACCGCGAGTGTCTCAGTCTCGGCTGAAACCGAGTCCTTGGTACTTCCAATTACCGAAACCGCTCAACCAACTACCTCGGTCCCGGAGGCCCCGGCTGAGTCGGTTATTGAATTTCCAACAGAACCTGGTGTCCTGGAACCTTCAGACACCATTCCTTTAGACAAATCTACAGCAGCACGTGGTGCAGCCAGGCCTCCTGCATCCATGTCCTTTAAGGCATTCTCCAGGGCTAAAGCTGCTAAACTCTCAAAAGCTTTGCCTCCCAAGGTTATCCTTCAGGGACCCTCTACTGGTTCACAAATTCTAAGCTTAGCAGAGGATCTTATCTCTTTAATTAGGGGCTTTCAACCTCATCCGGACAGGGGCTCTCAACCTCCTCCAGACAAAAGGCCCAGGGTTGAGCCCTCTGATCCCCACTCCTCAGATGAGACCTCTGATGGCTCTACTCTCTCGGACCACCAGGAGGAGGCTTTTTCGGCCTACGAGGATTCTGATGCAGAGGAATCTATTCCCTCGGCCTCCCCTCCTGAAGAGTTTTCCTTTGGGGAGACCCTACACACCATGAGAGAGCATTTCCAATGGCAGGGCCAGGAATTCTCTGATTCCAGGAAAAGATTAAGGACCTTTTTACATTTGCCTCAGCATAGACCTTTAGCTATTCCTCCTGTTTTGAATGTCATTGATGATGTGTACTCTGACTCTAGCACAACCCCTGATTCTCTCCCTCCGGCTCCTGCCAAACCCGATAGGCACTACAGGGTCCCGGACTCACATCTTTACCTTTACAAGGCCCACTCTGCTGATCCAGAAACTATTTCCCAAGACCCTAAAGGGGTTGCAGCTGCCACTGCTAAAAATCCTCTCCCCTCTGAAAGGGAGTCCAGAGCTTTAGAGAGATGGGGTAAAAAAGTGTATACTTCTGCTACTCTTTCTATGAGGGCATTAAATTGTCAATTTCATATGATACAGTACCAAGAGTATTTGTTAGATGAATTGCATAAAAAACTGTCTTCACCTGACCCCCTAGACCGCAAGTCACTTCAGGATCTGGTACATAACTCACAACAGGTTAGCAACCATTTCTTGCAATGTGGTTATGATGCATTGGAAGCTTCATGTAGGTCAGCTATGACTGGCGCAGTCATGCGTAGGCATGCTTGGCTGAAGGAACAATCTCTGCCAGACCATGTTAAAGCAAAGCTGCTGGATGCTCCTCTGGAAAAGCAAATGTTATTTGGCTCCATGGCTCAGGAGGTCCTAAAGAAATTTGAAGAAAAGGCAAAATCCGTACAAACAGTCAAAGATTTTCTTCAAGTACAACCACCAAGATTCAGCAGGAATTGGCCTTCCAAGAATTGGTCCTTTCCAGACACAGAGAGGTTTCAGAGAGGCAAGAACAGGCGTGCCAGAGGTAGAGGGCAAGCTAGAGGCTCCTACAGAGGACGTCAATGGCAGCCTCCCAACCAGAGAGGTAATGCAGGACCTTCAACTGCTGCACAAGGACAGGCTCAATGACTTTACTTTGACACCGCCAACCAGGGCTCAATTGGAAGCACCTTTGGGCGGAAAGCTTTCTTTATTCTCAGAAAATTGGCACAGTATTACAAGGGACAAATGGACACTACAAATAATAGACAAAGGATACAGGTTTCATTTCCACACATTACCAAAAAGAAAGGGCATGCCAGACCTGCCACCGAATCAGAGGGCAGAGGCTTTGAAACAAATTTCCAGCTTAATGCAAATGAAAGCTATAGAAAAGGTTCCTCTCTCAGAACAAGGCCAAGGATTTTATTCCAGACTATTCCTTTTTCCAAGAAAAGAAAAACAATGGAGGCCTATTCTCGACTTGTCCGCACTGAATACTTATCTCATTGTGCCAAAGTTCAAAATGCTGACTCTACAGCAGCTCCTTCCCATGCTGGGCAAGGGGTCTTGGCTGGTAACTCTAGACCTCAAGGAGGCATACCTGCATGTCCCTATCAGACAAAGTTGCAGAAGACACCTCAGATTTCTTGCAGGGTCAGAGCATTATCAATTCTCAGCATTGCCCTTTGGCTTATCTACTGCGCCCAGAGTATTCACGAAATGCCTGGCATCAGTAATTGCACACTGCAGACTTCAGGGGATTCAAATATACCCATATCTGGACGACTGCCTTATACAAGCGGACAGCCAACAAACTTTGGTAAAACACTTGAATTATGCCATCCACCTACTAAAGGCCTTGGGATATACAGTCAACTTTTACAGATCAAGACTTGTTCCATCCCAAAGAATAACCTTTCTGGGTGCAGATCTAGATACAACCACCCAAATGGCCTTCCTCACAGAAGAAAAACAAAGTCAACTACCAGATTACTTCAAAAATCTGACAAGACAAACCTAGCTGACTGCAAGGAAAATCCTGCAGGCCCTGGGTTACATGGCTTCTTGCATCCTTCTGATTCCGCAAGCAAGACTACATATGAGGAAACTACAATGGTACCTAAGGAGTTTATGGACTCAGCACAGTCACAGCCTGGAAACTTTGATACCACTCATTCCATGCCTTCAAAAGGAATTTCTGTGGTGGGCTCAAGCAAGCCAGTCAAACAGGGGTCTGCCTTTCAGCAAACCAATAGCCAGCCAAACCATTACAACAGAAGCTTCAGACCACGGATGGGGAGCGCACATGGAGGGCAGATGCATTCAAGGTCTATGGTCACAAAAAGAGCTACGCATGCACATAAACCAAAAGGAAATGCTGGCAGTGATACATGCAGTCGAAGCCTTCAAACCCTTTCTGCATCATGGCCATCTGCTAATAAGGACAGACAACACCACGGTTATGTGGTACATAAACAAGCAAGGAGGCACCCATTCCTATCCTCTTTGCAGGCTGGCAATGAATCTGTGGACTTTCCTTGAAACTCAATATACAGCTATAATCCCAGTTTGTGCCAGGGAAAGACAATATACTGGCGGACAGCTTAAGCAGAAATATCATGGATGCACACAAATGGATGCTGCACCCAGACATCTTTCTACAGATAACACAATCATGGGGGAGGCCGGACTTAGATCTTTTTGCCTCCCCCCACAATCATCAACTGAAGAAATTCTGGTCAAGGACATACCACCCACAAGCATGGAAAGTGGACGCCCTCTCTTTCAGCTGGAGAACTCTAACAGTGTATGCATTTCCACCTCTCCCATTAATGACCAAGGTTTTACTGAAGATCAGGACAGAGCAGCCAAAAGTGATTCTGATAGCTCCGGACTGGCCAAGACAGCACTGGTACCCACTGTTAAAGAGCATGTCACGCAAGAAACCATGGCCTCTTCCTCTATGGCCACTTCTACTGACACAGCTCAATTACAAAACTCTGCATTCCAACCTGAAAACCTTGCAACTAACAGCCTGGAAAATACCTTGATTCCTCCTCAGGACAAGCTATCCCAGAGAGTGAAAGATATTACTATGGAAGCTCGCCGGCCTTCCACAAGAAAGGCATATTCAGCAAAATGGAAAAGATTTCACATTTGGAACACCACAAAGGGCCTAGATGCGACAGTGATGAACATGGCACATATCCTGGAATACTTGGCAGAAATGTTCCACAATGGTCTTGTCTTACTCTTCCATTAAAATTCATGCTTCAGCAATTTCAGCAGAGTACAATACTGATCCACCTGTCTTCTCTCATCCTCTCCTAAGACAGTTTCTAAGAGGAATCAAAAACATCAATCCTCCAAGGAAACCACCTCTACCTACTTGGGACCTTAACTTCGTGTTGGAAAAACTAACACTGCCTCCCTTTGAACCAGCAGCATCTGCAGAACTACAGTTCCTGTCTTGGAAGACTGCTTTCCTTCTGGCCATAACCTCAGCAAGAAGAGTATCTGAGTTACAGGCCCTTATGGCAGTACAGCCATTTCTTATTTTTCATCAGGACAGAGTTTCATTGAGAACCAATCCTACATTTATGCCAAAGGTGGTATCCAGGATTTCATTAAATCAAGCTATTCACTTGCCTACCTTCTTTCCAAATCCACAAAACAAAGAGGAGAAACTTCTGCACACCCTGGACATACACAGACAGTTGCGCTACTACTTGGACAGAACTAAAGGTTACAGAAAAACTGACCAGCTGTTGGTAGCATATGCTGCTGGTACACAAGGAAAAGCAATTTCCAAACAGACAATTTCAAAATGGATAGGGAATTGCATTTGTTTTTGTTACTCCTTTCATGGAAAAACTGTGCCAGCTAACATTAGACCTCATTCCACGAGAGCCACAGCCACCTCCACAGCCTTCTTAAGAGGGGTGGCTACCAAGGACATTTTAGAAGCTGCTACATGGAGCTCCGTGCATACATTTGCCAAGCATTACAATTTACCTTTATATTCCAGATCCAGAGCAGGCTTTGCTACGGCAGTCCTGCAGGGCATTTTAGCTACACCATCCTTTACATAGTTCCTCCACCCCAGATTGGCTATGGTATTCTACCCATATGTGATGACTGCAGATGCATCCTTGAAGGACATAGTACAGTTTTGTACCTACCATAAATGTAGATGTCCGATAGGTATGCATCTGCAGTCAGGTTTACCCTCCCTCCTTCCCCTCTGTGGTATTTCTTGGGTACTTACCCCTCTTATAGCTAGCTGGGTGATCTATTATGGTGTATTTGTTTTTATATTATTGTGCATGTTTGGATTTTTAAATGCATCTCTCCAAATTTAGCCTTCCTTAGAGGGCACTTGGCAGCTGGGGCAAGAAAAACTGAGGAAGATGGCGTCGGCTGATGCTTTTATACCCCAGGCGCTCTGACGTCGGGGAAAGTGCGACATCAGCCGACGCCGGACCCAGACTTTGGAATCCGGCCGACCGAAGGGCTGCCTGAGGCAAGACAACCCATATGTGATGACTGCAGATGCATACCTATCGGACATCTACATTTATGGTAGGTACAAAACTGTACTTTTTTCCACCCCTACCAGACCTTATCCTAAAGGTCGAAAAAGTAGGAAAATGTGGTTCCGTAAAACCCAAGGAGCTTTCTTTGACACACATGGTGAAACCCCCTCTAAATGCAGAAGAGGGGGGCAGTAATGGAAGACACCGTCCACGGGGCAGAGGTGGCCCACAAAATCAGAATGACAGGGATCAGTTCTTTGGAAAGCCCTACCAGCACAACTGAAAGGAGGCCTGTCTGTCCGTCTCTGGAGGCAATCAGGGGATGCTTATCTTTGTTCCCAGACACCTGGCTAAAAATCACAAAAGATCATTGGGTACAAAGCGTAATATCCAGAGGATACACCATTCCCTTTGCTACCTCTCCACCCCTTGTGAAAAAAATCCCAGATGTCCCACCCAGTCACAGGGAACAGGCAACCATAGAAATTGCAAGGTTGCTAGAAAAAAGAGTCATCCAACCTGTCCCAGCAGACCAAAAGGATCCAGAACTTACTCAAGGTTCTTTTGAGTTCCAAAGAAAACAGGGGACTGGAGATCCATTTTGGATCTCAGCAGATTGAACAAATCTGTCAAAAAACAAAGTTTTGGATGGTCACATTACAGTCTATACTTCCCTTTCTAGGGAAAGACAATTGGATGTGCTCAATAGATCTCCAGGATGCGTACTACCATATAAAGATGGCCAGACCATCCAGGGATCATCTGTGCTTTCGGTTGGTTGCCAGTCCCATTCAGTTTCGAGCTCTGTCCTTTGGTCTCACTACAGCCCCCAGAGTGTTCAAATGCATGGCAATAGTCATGGCTCACCTGAGATGCTTAGGATTCCAAGTGTTTCCATATTTAGATGACTGGCTCCTCACCACCACCACCAAGCATCAACTCATACAAGCAAGGGATATGACCTTAGATCTTTGCAGTCGATTGGGGATTACTGTAAACATGGAAATATCTGCCTTACAGCCATCCAGACGTACCATTTTTATAGGAGCAGATCTCGACGCAGTTTCCATGACCATAAAATTTCCAACGGAACGAGTGTTGAGCCTTCGACAACAAGTTGTAGACTTCATCCCCAAACAGCCCCGGTTTCAGTAGTGCTCAAATTACTATGGACCATGGCGGCAGCCATCATTGCCATTCCATTAGGCCGAATGCATATGCGGATACTGCAATGGCTCATATTCACACAGTGGTCCTTTCAGGAACTTCCAGTGTCTCATCCCATAATAATAACAAAGTCATGCAAGAGGGATCTTCTTTGGTGGCTGACCTCTCCTCAAGTGACAGTAGGGCGTCCCTTTGTTTACCACTCCCTGTTGCCACTGTGGCCATGGACACCTCCCTGATAGGGTGGGGGGCATTTTCAGGGAAGGACAACCCAAGGCCCATGGGAGAATCATGAGGCTCATCTGCATATCAGTGTCCTAGAGATGAGAGCAGTACTTCTAGCATTGCATTCCTTTCAAAACTTTCTCCCTCTAGGGACTATTGCAATACAGATGGACAACATGTCAGTGGTCTGGTACATAAACAAACAGGGAGGAACCAGATCATACCACTTGTGTCGAGAGGCCTTGAGAGTATGGCAGTGGGCAATATCCACCCAGTGCTTTCTGATAGCAATGCACATCCTGGGAAGGTCCAATGTGACAGCGGACAAGTTGAGCAGAGCAATTCTGTTGCCTCATGAGTGGTCCCTGAAAGAAGTAGTAGCGGAAAGGATATTCCGCAGATAGGGCCACCCTTGCTGCGACCTTTTTGCAACCCTCACCAACACCAAATGCATTAACTACTTTGCCCTGATCCCCAATCCAGGGGGTACTCCAAAGGATGCATTTGTACACAGTTGGCCCCCGGGACTTCTTTATGCCTTTCCCCCATTTCCTCTGATACCCAAATTCCTGCAGAAAGCCAGCACTCTGGGAAGGACCATTATTCTAATATCCTTACTGTCCTCATCAAATTTGGCTCCCCTTTCTTCAGCGTCATCTACAGGAAGAACCATTGATTCTGGATCCAGTTCCAGATCTTCTGATGCATTTATCAGGGGCTCTTCATCCTGCACTTCATACCCTAAAGTTGACAGCTTGGCTGCTCCAGTTCCACAAATAGCCAGGTTCTACAGTCTGTCACCTGCAGCACAGAACAATCCTAATCTCTTCTCATAAATCTTCTACCAGGAAACTGTACCTTAGCAAATGGAAAAGATTTTCCATATGGGCGTCACAAAACAATGTTGACCCATATATGGCTTCTATTTCATCCATTTTAGAGTTTCTGACTAAACTGTTTAATGAAGGAGCGGCTGCAGCAACCCTTAGGGTTCAATTAGCAACAATTTCTAATTTTCATATTGGCGATCAAGAGACTCCCATTATGTCACACAAACTTTCTAAAGCCTTCCTTAAAGGTACTATTCACACCTATTAGAACCCCAGCTGCTCCATGGAACTTGAATTTTGTGCTCTCATGGATCATTTTACCCCCCTTTGAGCCTGGATCATCCTGTGACTTGAAATACCTATCATGGAAGACCATTTTCCTAGTAGCTATTACTTCTGCTCGAAGAATCTCGGAATTACGTGCCTTGTCCAACAAAGCCCCATACTTGATTTTTCATAACGACAGAGTCACGCTGATAACAAATCCTTCATTCCTACCTAAGGTTTGTTCTGAAACAAATCTTAACCACACTATAGAATTACCTGTGTTTTTTCCTTTCTAGCAAGGTCAGAAATAGCTAGTTGTCTTTACATACTTTAACATCTTGTCTGACAACATTGTTACTAATATTATATATATTGTATTAAAGCCAACAACCTGTAATGTTGTTTACTATTGCTGCAGCTTTGTATCTTTATTTATCATGTACATGATGTGGAGCGTTTCTCCCCGGGCATCCACTGAAAAAGGACCTGCGTCCAGTCGGAATTTCCCGGTAAACAAATGTAAATAAATAAATAAAATAAACAAATGTACTAACAAAATGGAACGCATGTTGCACAAACTCGATGTCCATAGGCAACTTTGATTCTATTTAGACAGGACTAAGGACTTCAGAAAGTTGGATCAACTTTTTGTCTCCTTTTCAGATTCAAAGAAGGTACTCCGGTGGTAAGAACTACTTTGTCAAAATGGTTTTCAGATTGTATTTCTTTCACATACAGCTCTACGCACATGGCACTAAATCTTAAAGGTAAGGCTCACTCAACCAGGGCAGTTTCCACATCTTCAGTCTTTCTAGCAAGGCTACCTATAGATACCATTTGTGCAGCAGCCGTGTGGTCCTCACCTCATACCTTTATCACTAATTACAAATTGGATAGGACCTTCAGGGATAGAGCCTCCTTTGGTTCCATGGTTCTGAGGAATATACTTCTATGAGCCACCCAAGAAAATGGTGCTTGAGACGCTGACACATCAGTGAGAATGAAGGCGAGATAGAACAATTTCACATAAAGATGTTATGTACTCACCATAACGTTCCATGTGAGTTGTACATCTCGCCTTCATTCTTACGTCCCACCCACCAACCCCCTACCTTTAATGTCTTGAGGGCCGGGAAGTTCAGACAACTGTTAGTGACACTTTGTCCTTATCTACAGTATCCTTATTTCAATTCCCATGTACTTTAGTCATCATTATGATTGGCGGCAAACAAGATCTGAGGGAAGCACTATTGCATCATGGGATAAGGAGTAGGCCATGAGCTGTTTGAAGACCTTGAGCTTTTGTATGTGGCCGAGTCGGAGCTGAGGATCAGCTCCGAAACCATCAGTGAGAATGAAGGTGAGAATGAACAACTCACATGGAACATTATGGTGAGTACATAACTTCTTTTTACATGTGCTTTCTCCTATCAATCTGGCGAACATGGGCATTCTGAGGCAGTGTAGCAACTGCCTCACGTACTCAGACAACCCTCTCCTCTTACCTCCCAATACTCAGACTTGTGTGAGATTCGCTTATATCTCCAAATTGGAAGACATGCACTCTCCAGCCAAGACAGGAATAGGTGGTCAAGAGGAGAAGGCCAACACCTACACCACACCACATGGAACACACAGCCCTCCAGAACACCCATCATCACAACCCTCACATAAAAATACAAATCACACACCCACCTTTTTGAAGGCTGTCAATAGAAATCTACCCAAACAGCAGAGACCTCCAAGGCAGAAATGCACTCGACCACCTCAACACAGTACAAACCACAAGACACATAACTCAACCTACACAGTGTGCCCTTCACCCTAAGGCAAAACAGCTTCCCCAATACAATAGTGAGGCACACTGATGTCCCACTCACTAGGTTGAATAAGGAGTAACAGTCAGCTTTTTATCAGGTGCCAGAATCAGACACATAACACACACACTCAGGTTACTCCACAACAAGTATAAGTATGACTCTGTCATCGTCTATGTGGGGGTGAATGACCTGAGATGCACCTCCCTGGACTACATGAAAAGAGATGTGGTGGAGCTCTCAGATTATGTGGCCCAGGCAGATATGACCCTGGCCCTGAGAAGCATCCTAACTTTACCCAGAATGATACCGCAGTACAAACAGAAAATGATTGACTTCAACAATTGGCTAAGTTTCTGGTGTCATTCTAAGGGAATCCAGTCTCTGTCTGTTTGGAATGACATGATTGACAGACCTCGATGCTTTGCCAGAGATGGCCTGCATCTGTCATGCCTGGGTTTCCAGGTAGTGGCTCAGGCTCTTGCCACCCCTATAGTGCCTTTTTAGGCAATGTTCCAAAGACCAAATTACCACCATAAGAGCTATAAATAAATGCAATCTGAGGATCATGCTGCTCAAAGCTAGAAATCTAAATCTCAAGATGCACTCACTCAAAGCACTCCTAAAAATGGAGAATATCAACATTTGTGCTATAACGGAGACCTGGTTTAAAGCAGCAGAAAGCAACCCTGCTACAAGGCTATAACTCATTCAACACCTTTCAGCCCCAGAACATGGAGCGAAGCTCCAAAGGCAGTGGCATCTCCATATTCATAACCAATAGCCCAGCATAACGCATCTGAGATACTCCAGGTACAACTAACATTGGGTAAGATGGCAATTCAGGTTGTAGCCTGCTGTAGGTCCCCAACCATGTCCCAAGACTCTCATTCCACATTCCTAAGCACCCTGGAAACTGTCCTGTTGTGGTGCTTTCTGCATTAGATTTTCTACACTAAATCCTTCACTTGCAGGTGCTCCATAACCTCAGTTTCTATTTCTTTAATTTCTCCATTACTAATCTCCTTTTGTATTTTTCCTCTTTATCTTCTTATTTTTTTTTTGTATTATAAAATTTTCTATATTTGGATTCCTTTGCCTGTATTTCTCTTCAAATATCTTTGGTGCTGCTCTTTTTGTATAGGTTAGTTTTGCTTTCTCCTTTGCATAAATGTCGCACCATATCCAATCTCTTTTTCCTTCCCATGTCCATATTTCTTCTTCAGATGTCTCCTAATCTTTCTGCTTCTCCTTACTTTGGGGACTCACTCCATCATGCTGTGATGTAATCTGTGTTAGACCTTTTACATTTAAATCCTTCACTTTGCAGGCACTCCATAACTTCAACTTCTACTTTATTAATCTTCTTTTCTGTGTTCCATCTTTGTGATATTGTTTTTCTTATTGTAAAATTTTCCATATCTGAATGCCTTTACCTGTACTTCTCTTCGAATATCTTTGGGGCTACCTTCTCTATATTAATTAATTTGGCTTTTTCCTTTGCATAAATATTGTACTATATCAAATCTCTCTCTCTTTTTCCCATGTCCATATTTCTTTTTTATACTTTTCAAAAATATCTAGGTTTTGTTGTTTACATTTTCACGCTTCCTCAGATGCTTCCTTTTCCAAACTGATCAAAGTTTCTTGATCTATATACTGTTATTCAAAAATCTGTTGTATTGATGAATGCAAATTTTTATTTGAAGCTTCTGACAGTTTTTCCTGTGGAAGTATTTTTCTTTCCTCTAATTTATGTATTAATCTTTTTGTATATCCTGTGTCTGGAAAGTCTGGCCTTTTTGCATAATAGTAACAATACATAATTTCTTTCTTATCCTCAATAGTCCACTCTATCGTCTTTATGGCTCTTCTTTGGCCTATAAATTTTTGTGGACCGCTACTTCCTTCTACAACAGGGGGGCCATCTTCCCCCTGGGCTGGGCCTGGTCCCATTGTAGGAATGTTTCCATATTTTGAGGATTCTACACTGTGATGTTTTCCAGTCCTGGCACCAGTGCAGCTACCAGGATTGGGCACTTTTTTATCCTTGGTCTTGTGCACACAGCTATCTTTTTTTTGTTTTTGACTTCTGTCCATGATATATGCTATATAAGTACAGTCTATATATCAGTGTTGCCTTGGTGAGATTTTGCAAAAAACAGGGTCCACCTCAAGAAGGTACTCGCCAAGACTTGAGGATGAATTCAGTTTCAGCACTACTACTCTCCTTTGCATGCTGACTTTTCATCTCTCCATTTGGACCCCAGTGTGATTCTGCCACTGTCCCTTAAGAGTCATACTGCCCATTTCTGCCTCTTCAACAGTGGTGTCAGTGGAGGATTACTGGAATGCTTGATTGCCTTTGTCAGAAAGTCTTCATAGTGATGCCTCCAAGTCCCTAGTTTGGTTGCCCTCTCCCTCAGTTTGTGGGGGTGGCTTTTGCTGTACATCTTCAGAGTCTTTCCAAGTTCCAGGTGCTGACCACTGGGGCCAACGTCTAGAAAGAAGATATCCCCACTGCATTCCTTTCTAGAAGTTCTGTGGCAAAAGATTGTTGCACCTAAGAATGTTTGGGGGTTGGGGTGGGGGGACTGTTAAGGAGTGCTCTGTTTTTTCTTGCTGTGATTCAGTGTGATAATCTCCACTGACTGCAGGGTCTCTCCACACTTATGCTCTGACTGTCTGTTTTAGACAAGGAATTCTTGCTGCTAGTGGTAGTTGTCTGTCTTCCCTGCTGAGTGCCAGCATTGCTTCGATTTGATAGTTTGAGTATTGTGGTGTCCTAGACTGCAGATGTCATGGGGTGCCTTTGCTGGAAGACTACAGCTCTTCTGTTGGGATGTATTGGCATCCTGCATTGTTGGTTAGCTGAGGTCCTTGGAGAGCCTGTGGTACCCCCCCCCCACAACACACACACACACACACACACACACACACACACACACACACACACACACACACACACACACACACACAAGTATATTTACACATCTTGCAGTTAACTGTAGAGCTGAGACCAATATTAGGTGGGTTCCCTGAACCTGGGGAAGATATTTCCTTCTCTGGTACTCCAGTCATCTTGGGAGCTAGTGTATGGTGCAGGTGAGTTCTTTTGTGCCCCTTGATTTGTTTTGGGTCTGTGAGCTGGACTTTGGGTCTTCTTGGCTTTGTAGTCTTCTGTGATGATGTCTCCCTGTCCGGGGTTCCAGGTGGTGCATAAGGGCTCTTTCTTTGGCGGGGGCAGATGGCTCACCATTCCCCTTGTGGTGGACCTTCCTTACTAGAAGTCTGTACCTTTAGGGCTAAGCTTACACAGAGATTCTCCTTCCATTAAATGGGATCCTGTGGACAGCCTCTTGGGTTCGCCACTTCCAGTCCATGCAGAAAAAGGGTAAACCTTTGAAACTTGGTCATGATTGGGTTTCTAGGAATAGAATAGTATAGAAGCTTGTTCCGTCTGCTTCCAAGGGAGTTGTGACCCCTTTCTTTTCCTGCTGGGGTAGCAGTATGGAGGGGAATACTTGTCTGGCCCATTTCCATAGAATTGGAAGTTTACATTTTCTGATTCCTCTTCTTTTTGTAGAGTTCAGAGATATACTTTGTCTTCTGCTCACATTCAGTGTCAAGGAAGTGCTTCTGTCCTTAGGCAGCTGTGGGAGCCCTTCATAGCCTCTTCCCAATATGCCCCCCTCTTATGGGGTAGATTTAATCTCCTTTTGATGGTTTACTGAGGCTGTTCTCTCCTAAATACATTTGGCTTCTGGCTGTGTCCAGTGGTAGGAGCTGTAGCTTCTGGAAAGCCTTTCTGTTGAGTCCAAATAGGAGCACTTTTCCATATGCCTTGTACCTGTTTGTTACAGGTATGTGGGGTATTCAGGAGATGTTTTGCTGGGAGTTGGTTCTGATTTGGGGACCTGGATAAGGTCTTTCTATTTTTTTCCTGGTAGATGGAATGGCTTAATCCCAATTTTTGGCTGGTCAGAGAACTAACTACTGTTCCCTTGTGGAGATCTTTCACTTTTAGAGGACTTGACAGACTCCTTAATAGGTAAGGTGTACCCTCCATCTCTGCCACTGAAGGTTCTTCTAAACAATTTTGACCATTAGATTTCCCTTTAAATTGAACAAGGGTATACTTATCTGGCATGACTTGGCATATCTTCCTCCTCTTCCCTTACAGCCAGCACTGCTGATTCAGCTTGCAGTTACTGGCACCAGTTTAAAATTCTCCAGGCTTTAATGCTTTATGTTGCCTATAATCCCTTGCTATCCACCTTCCCTTCCAGATCTTGATTGCTGTTCTTCATGTCAGCATAGGTACAACACTTTATTTTTTTAATTTGTAATATTTTGGGGTGCATGCCCTTGTTGGTTTTCTACTTCTGTGGACGTAGAAATTCTCTCTACCCTGGGATGACCTTTTCACATTTCTGAAAAGAAAATTCCAATTTTTCTTGACTTTGTGTTAGTTCTCTTACCTGTAGTTATTGTCACCATTTTGGAAGTGGCGTGGAATAGGCTGAGTTGTTTTGGACATTATGTCTTTCTAGTGAGATTTTCT
This sequence comes from Protopterus annectens, assembly GCF_019279795.1. Taxonomy (NCBI): domain Eukaryota; kingdom Metazoa; phylum Chordata; order Ceratodontiformes; family Protopteridae; genus Protopterus; species Protopterus annectens. Next base: position 1,814,354,649 of record NC_056737.1, on the reverse strand, counting down.
ACTGTGGTTATGAAAAAAAACAGCTTTAAAATGTGTTGCATATGGCAAAAAATTACCACTCCAAAACTGCCATATTAAGTGTGTGGTATTTGACAAAAAAATCCCTAAAATTAGAAAAATGCCAGACTAACTAGGTACAAACTCAACAGTTTCCAAGTGAATATGTAGTGAAGTTAAAGAAAAGATATAAGGGTTTGGACCTGGTGGACCTCATCTCAAGAACTGTGGACAGAAATTACTGATTTTGTACAGGATGTGACAACGAAAAGTAATCCATATAGAAAGAAAATAAGGCAAAGTGTCTGTCTGTGGAATGTTTAGAAGTGGCCATGGAAAGGAGAGGGGTAAAAAGCAATGTAAATAGGGAAAATATGTCAAACTGAATGCAGAGTTTAAGAGAATAATAATAAGAGGTAAGGAAGCTTATTTAAATGAGATGTACAAAGAATTGAAAGAAGATTTGATCATTTTTGATATTCAGGGGAACTTCCTGGTAAAAAAAAATGAGTATTATAAAAAGCAAACATGGGAGAGACCTAACAAAAGATGTTAAGAAGAGGTGGCAAGATTATATAGAAGAACAATATAAAAAGGATTCTGACATCACTCGCTTTGCAGGGAGTTTGACTGAAATCAACAAGGTGGTCAGAAGATGTGGTTCAGAAAGTCTCAGGGTCCTTTCCAGGACAAACATGGAGATAGTTCCCTAAGGGCAGAGGAGGGAATTTTATTGGACAACGAGAACCCACGTGGCAGAGGAGGCCTGCAAAACCAGGGGTCCAGAGATTCTTTCTATGATAGACCCTATCAGTGCTTCTGCAAGGAGGCCCAATTGTCCTCCTGTGGAATCAATCGGGGTTCAACTATCCCTACACCAGTGAGCCTGGCTAGATGTAAAAAGAGATACTTGGGTGCAGAGGATTATTTCCAGAGGATATATAATTCCCTTTTCCCTTCCATCCCCAACTGTATGCAAAATTCCCGGTGTTCCACCCATTCAGACGAAAGCAGCAGCACTAGAAATACAAAAGCTGCTAGAAAAAGAGAGTCATCCACGAGGTCCCACCAGACCAGACAGAATCCAGAAATTACTCAAGATACTTTTAGTGCCAAAGAAAACAGGGGACTGGAGACTAATTTTGGATCTCAGCATTTTGAAAAAAAATCAGGTTGGCATACAGAGTTTCGAATCATCATGATTCAGTCCATTCTACCTTTCCTGGGCAAGGATGACTGGATGTGCTTGATAGACCTTCAGGATGCGTACTATCACATAAAGATGAACAGACAATCTAGAAGATACCTACACTTCTGACTGGGAGCCAGTCACCATCAGTTCAGAGCACTGCCCTTTGGTGTCACTACAGCCCCCAGAGTATTCACCAAATGCATGGCAGTAGTAGCAGTTCACCTGAGACTGCAAGGATTCTGGGTGATGTTATGTGATCCTATCTCGCCTACATTCTGTACTGATGGGTTCGGAGCCGATCCTCGGCTCCGACTCGGCACGCTATACTATAGCACGAAGTCTCTTATTGGCTGAGCTATCCTACATCCCAGGATGCACCACCCCTGCTTCCCCAGATCTCGTTTGCCGCTTTACAGCAAAGATGTGGTCTCGGACTTGGCTGAGCTAAGTGTCTATTTCTTCAACTAATTTCTGTCAGAAATTTTTGAATAACATACCCAAAAGCTGTTTTAACAGCTATCGTTGTTGTGTGACTGAGTTTTGAACAAGTTTTGTGGTAAATTTGTCTTTTATTTGAGGGAAAGGATCCCGTTTTAGTTAGAGGGGCCTTGCCCTCGCGCGTGAGTTATACTTTAGAGTGAATCTTGTTGAGTGTTATAGTTGGACAAGTAATCCCGTTTTCTATTAGAGGTGTCTTGTCCTTACTTACTCTTGCTTCTTTTTTTTTGACAGTTTGAAAAAGTTTTTTCCTTTTTGGTTGTAGTGTTTGGGATTCAATATGTCGAAAGAGCACAGACCATCTGGGTTCAAGAAGTGCTCTAAATGCAGCTACAAAATGTTCATAACGGACGATCACTCCCTATGTGTGTATTGTTTAGGCCCTATACATCTCCAGGAGTCATGCAGCGTTTGTCACTTCCTCCCGGGTCCTCCAAGAGAGGAAAAACAAATTGATTTTAAAAGAGCTTATTAAACCAACCTTTGAAGAGGCTTTATCATCTTCCTCTTCACCTTCTAAGAAAAAGAAGTCATCGGCGCCGACCAGCCCATCGGAACCAGCCACGAAGAAATCTCGGCAGGCTTCTCCATCGGCTCCACGGACTTCGGAGCCGAGGGCGGAACGGTCTGCCTCGATGCCTCCAGCCTCGACTCCTCTGACCTCGGAGCCGACGGCTAGAGCTTCGAGAGGTGGGTCACCTTCATTGGCTCCACTGACTTCGGAGCCAATGAGAGTTGCCCGCTCAGACTCTTCCCCTTCGGCGCCGAAGTCCACTTCGGCTCCGAGGGAAATTGCTTTGGTTGTGGAGTCTCCCTCGGCACCGATATTTATCGAGACGATTCGGAGCCGGTCCCCCAGTCCTTCGGAACCGGTGGAGAAGTCGACTCGAACTCGTTCGATCTCTTCTCGGTCTTCGAGAATGTCGGATTCGGACATAGACAGGGTACTTCAAAGGCTGTTTCAGTCTCCAGTCTTCCAAAAGTTGGTTTCGGCTCCAGCCCAGTCGGCTCCGGAGCCGATTGCCCACCCTGTTGTCTTGGTTCCTCCTCCAACAGCCTCGGCACCGTTGGAGTCGGTGCTGGTGGAGCCAGTGGAAGTTTTCGGGTCGGCTCCGACCCTTACTCCAACCCCGACCTTCGGGTCGGAGTTCGGTACACGGACCTCCTCGGTTGGCCCCGGGGGTGACGCTTCGGGACCGATGTTTTCGGTTCCGAGTCTCCCTCTCGGTGCGTCGGCTGTGGGAGTGCCGTCTACTGTTGTGGCCTCGGGGGTCGGACCTTCCCAGGACTGTGGGGGTCCGGCCTTCAGGGCCATGAGGAGTGCTTTGGCCAAATCTTCCTTGGCTACCTCCACCATCTCTCCGGCACCTTCCCTTGGCACGGAGATTGGTTCCTTTGTTGTCCCCCTGTCTCAAGACAGCGGAGCCCTGGGGCCTGAGGTCACCCCCATTAGGGGTTCCCCCCTTCCTGGAGGTCCTTCCGAGGCTTCTTCGGAGGAACCTCCCAGGAAGAGACAGTGCAAGAGTAAGCACGTCGACTCCCCGGACGAGTCTCTCACCTCGGACACCAACCTCGATGATGCGGAAGGGTCCCCCAAGTCGTCCTCGGATGATGTCTCCTTTGTGGACATCTTAGAAATCCTCAAGCAATGAGGCGACTGGCAGTCCAAACCCCCTTCTGCTGAGGAGTCGGTCTTCCTCAAGGCCTTCGGGGCTCAGCCCTCCGCCTCCTGGGTGTCTCCACCCTTCGATGAGCTTCTAGATTTGATCTCTCGAAGGGCGTGGGAGCACCCGGATTCTGTGGAACCGGTGCCAGCTCGCCCCAATAAATTTCTTTCAGCCCCCCTCCCCGAGAAGGAATTCCTCTCTAAAGGTGTGGCTGTAGATGCCCTGGTGGTGGCATCTGCTACCCAACAAGATGTGGCAGAGGTGTCTACGTCCGTCCATCCTCCTAATAAAGAGTCCAGGAGCATGGATCGGTACGGGAAGCGCACCCTTACTTCAGCAGCCTTTACTTTAAGGTCTCTGAATTATCTGACGCACCTCACCAGACTTCAGAGGGATCTGGTCAAGGAACTTTCAGATACCCTCTCCGGTAACTTACCTGAGCAGCTGGACCAGACGGTTAGCTCTCAGCTGGCTACCTTATCATCATTATCGAACTCGTCCATGAGGCTCATTTCGTATGCAGCCGAGGGGGCGAGTAGGGCGGCGGGAACAGGTGTTGCTCTACGGAGACAAGCCTGGCTCTGCCTGTGTCACTTTGCGGAAGCCTTCAAGTCTTCCTTTGCCGACGCTCCCTTCGATGGGTCCTCTCTGTTTGAACCTAAGGTAAAGGACACCTTGACCTGCTGTGAACAAGAGGGTAAGACCTTGACTGCTGTAGGAGCACGGTTTTCCACTCCCTTCAGGCCTTATCCCAAGGCTAGAAGAGGGGGGAAGATGTGGTTCCGTAAATCTCAAAAGGCTTACTCCTCACAGCAGGGCGATCCCCCTTCTAGAGGCAGAGGAGGGGGAAATTTTTCAGGAAGACGCCGTCCCAGAGGCGGCGGAGGCCCCCGCAACACTGGAGACCGCGAGTCCTTTCGTGGCTCTTCAACCTTCCAGCATCCCTGAAGGATTGCCCGACTGTGCAGCTCTGGAGCCAGTCGGGGGTCATTTTTTGAAGCACCTAAAGGCCTGGGAGAATATCACTCAGGACCGATGGGTGCTCCGAATCATTGCCGGAGGTTACACCATCCCTCTTTCTCAGCCCCCCCCCACCATCCCAGAAAATCCCGGACCCACCACCCAGTCAACGGGATCTCGCAGCCATCGAAATCTCAAAGCTGCTTCAAAAAGGAGTCATCCAATCGGTCCCCGAAGGCCAGACCGGATTAGGGACTTACTCAAGATTCTTTTTGGTGCCAAAAAAGACCGGGGACTTGAGGCCCATTTTGGATCTCAGCAAACTAAACTGATCCGTCAAGAAGTCCAAGTTCCGGATGGTCACCTTACAATCCATTCTCTCACTGCTGGGGAAAGGTGTTTGGATGTGCTCCATAGATCTCAAGGACGCCTATTATCACATCCTGATAGATCAGGCGTCCAGGAGACACTTGCGCTTCACCCTGGGAGACAGTCATTTCCAGTTCCGTGCACTGCCCTTTGGTCTCACCACAGCCCCCAGGGTGTTCACCAAATGTTTGGCGGTGGTGACTGCTCACCTGAGAAGTCTAGGATTCCAGGTGTTTCCATACCTAGACGACTGGCTCCTAACTGCCACCTCCAGGCGTCTACTCTTACAAAACCTAGCAGCCACTATATCTCTAGGCAACTCCCTAGGAATCACCTTCAATTGGGCAAAGTCTGTGTTGCTGCCATCTCAGTGCATTCGGTTTATCGGAGTAGAGATAGACTCAAAGCAAATGCGGGTCTATCTTCCTACAGAAAGTATAGAAACATTACAGTCTCAAGTTCGAGCCTTGCTCCCCAAACGCCGAGCCCCAGCCAGGATGGTCCTACAACTGTTAGGTTCCATGTCGGCCACCGTTCTCCTAGTTCCTATGGCAAGGTTACATATGAGGATTCTCCAGTGGCTCCTGTCAGTCCAGTGGTCTTATCAGGATCTCCCTCTCAATCACCTCATTCTGATCACAGAGACGTGCAAACAGGACCTTCGGTGGTGGCTTCTTTCCTCCAATCTGGATCAAGGGAGACCCTTTGTTCCACCACCTCCAGTGGCCACATTGACTACGGACGCCTCCCAGATGGGGTGGGGGGATATTACCTGGGCAGGTCAGTCCAAGGCAAGTGGCACTCAGACGAGAGTCTCCTCCACATCAACATACTGGAAATGAGGGCGGTGCTTCTATCACTGCAAGCACTACACAGTTACCTCCCCCAGGGCATGATTGCCATTCAGTCCGACAACATGTCAGTAGTCTGGTACCTGAACAAGCAGGGAGGGACCAGATCCTACCCTCTTTGCAGAGAGGCCATGAAGGTATGGGATTGGGCGATTGCAACCAAACGTTCACTGGTAGCAACACACATTCCAGGGAGATCCAATGTGATAGGCGACAGACTGAGCAGAACTGTCCTCTCCCCTCACGAGTGGTCTCTGAATGACAGAGTGGCAACTCAGATTTTCAGAAGATGGGGAACTCCTTGTTGCGACCTTTTCGCAACCCCCCTCAACACGAAATGCCAACAGTTCTTCTCTCTCACCCCAGTTCCGGGGGAGATTTCCAAGGACGCCCTAGTCCAAGCTTGGCCCACCGGCCTGCTATACGCCTTTCCACCGGTTCCCTTTCTTCCCAAGGTGATCCAGAAGGCGATTCGCTTGGAGAGCAAGATGATTTTAGTTGCCCCATACTGGCCTCGTCAAGTCTGGTTTCCCTTTCTTCGGAAATATGCACTAGACGGTCCATGGTCCTCGGACCAAATTCCGGACCTCTTGACCCATCAGTCGGGACAGCATCATCAGTCCCTCCACTCGTTGAGGTTAACAGCTTGGCTCCTCCTCTTCCAGCCTTAGTCAGGAACCAGGTTTTGGATCCGGAAGTCATACATATCTTGTCTTCGGCCCACAAGACTTCTACTAAGAAAATGTATAATAGCAAATGGAAGAGATTTGCTGTTTGGGCCCAACTCCGGGGATTAGATCCCATAACTGTCCCAGTGTCAGAAGTTTTGAAGTTCTTAGCTTCTGTGTTCAATCAAGGCTCTTCGGTCTCTACCATTAAGGTTCAATTGGCAGCTATTTCCAATTTTCATGAGAGCATACAACCACCTTTGATGAGCAACAAGTTATGTAAAGCCTTCATGAAAGGTGCAGGACTGCTTCGGCCTCCGATATCTCATCCCGCTCCACCGTGGGACCTTAATGTTGTGTTAGGTGCTTTGACTTCTTCCCCCTTCGAACTGGCAGCAACTTGTGACTTGAAATTTCTTTCTTGGAAGACTGCTTTCTTAGTTGCAATTACATCAGCCAGAAGAGTTTCGGAACTTCAAGCCTTATGTGTCAAACCACCATACCTGGTTTTTCACAAGGATAGAGTATCCCTCAGACCAAATCCTTCCTTTGTTCCTAAGGTTTGTTCTAGTTTTTGTCTGCAACAGTCATTGGAACTTCCAGTTTTCTTCCCAAAGTACTCAGAGCGGAATACATCTTTCACACCTTAGATGTTCATAGGCAATTGCGCTTCTATTTGGATAGGACGCACCAAACATGGAAAACAGATCAGTTGTTTGTGTCCTTTTCGGACAATAAATTGGGCAAAGCCGTCACCAAGGTCACTATTGCCAAGTGGATCAGAGACTGTATCAGTCATACTTATTTCATTTCGAATAAAGAGCTTACAACTTCTGTGAAAGCTCATTCTACCAGGGCTATGGCTACTTCGGCAGCTTTTCATTCTAAGCTTGCCATTAGTGACATTTGTGCTGCGGCTACGTGGTCTTCTCCTCACACCTTCATTTCTCATTACAAATTGGACGTGGCGTCTCGGGGGCGAGCTTCCTTCGGTTCCACAGTTCTCAGGAGTGTTTTCCAGTGAGCCACCCAGGAATCAGGTGCTAGGGACGCTGTCCCATCAGTACAGAATGTAGGCGAGATAGGATCACATAACATCTTTTAGTTATGTACTTACCATAACTTTAGATGTTTGGGATCCATCTCGCCTACATTCCTAATAACCCACCCTCCTTCCCCCTGCCTTGGAGATCAGAAGAGACCGGACGGTCCGAGTTCAGCCGTTTCATCTTGAAACAGCTGGCAATGTTATATCAACAGTCTATGTATGTGTGCATGTGTGCGGACAAACAAGATCTGGGGAAGCAGGGGTGGTGCATCCTGGGATGTAGGATAGCTCAGCCAATAAGAGACTTCGTGCTATAGTATAGCGTGCCGAGTCGGAGCCGAGGATCAGCTCCGAACCCATCAGTACAGAATGTAGGCGAGATGGATCCCAAACATCTAAAGTTATGGTAAGTACATAACTAAAAGTTTCTGTATTTGGACAACTGGCTCATATCCTCTCTGACCAGGCATCAACTACTTCAAGCAAGAGACAATGTTCTCTAGATGTGCTCCAATCTAGGGATAACTAAATGACGAGAAATCCATTCTAGAACTGATGCAATGTTTAGAATTTATAGGTGCAGTTTTCAACACAAATGAAACAATGTGTCTCTTCCTCCTTCCAGAGTAGAAACTACCAGATCACAAGAAGATAATATACAATACGAGGGTGTCCGCACGGCTAGTTTTTCAGGCTCTAGGGTCCATGGCAGCAGCAATAACTGGTTCTGCTGGCCAGATTTCACGAGAGTCTTGCAGTTACTACTTTTAGCTTAGTAGTCAAGTCTCCACCAACCAGTGTCAGCCCAGATACGAATCACCAACCTATGCAAGAGAGACCTCTTGTGGTGTATTCAATCTGAGCAGATTCAACAGGGCCATCCATTTATTCCCCCTCAGCCCATGGCCACGGTGACCATGGACAGTTTCCAGTTAGGTGGGAGTTGGGGGCATTTTCTGGGGAATACAGTCCAAGCCACTTGGTTGCCTGAAGAGGCCAACTTGCATATCAATGTCCTAGAGATGAGAGCAGTGCTTTTAGTATTGCAGGCTTTCCAGGAAGCTCTCCCTGTAGGGATGATTGCAATACAGACAGACAACATGTCAGTAGTCTGGTACATCAAGAAACAAGGGGGAACCTGATCCTACCCCTTGTGTTGAGAAATGCTCAGAGTTTGGCAATGGGGGATCACATCCAACCACTTTCTAGTAGCAACACACATTCCAGGGAAGTCCAATGTGATAGACAAATTGAGCAGATGCATTCTTATGCCGCACGAGTGGTTCCTCAGTCAGATAGTGGCAGAAAGGATATTCTGCAAATTGGGCCAGCCTTGCTGCAGTCTTTTCGCATCTCCCGTAAACGACAAATGCAGCAGATATTGCCCCGATTCTCCCATGAGGGGGATCACTGGGGGATGCTTTTCTTCACACTTGCCCCCCGGTCTCCTTTATGCCTTTCCCCCAACTCCCTTAATCCCGAAATTTTTGCAGAAAGCAAACAAGTTGAAGAACAAAGCCTCATTGCACCATATTGACTTTGAGAGATGTGGTTCCCCTTCCTTTGCCTCAGTTACTTGAACAACCATTGATTCTGGATCAAACTCTAGACCTCCTGTCTCACCCAACAGCTATGATTCATTTGAATATTCCAAACCTCAGCCTGACTACTTAGCATATCCAATTCCATTGATAGCCAGACAACCTAAGCTCTCTTCTCCAGTCTGTCACATACTTTTATCCTCTCATAAGCCATCTACACGTAAACTGTACTCCAGTAAATGAAGATTTGTCTACTGGGAACTGCAAAATGATCTGGATCCCTTCTCAGCCCTGATTCATAGTATCCTTGAATTTTTAGCCCAACTGTTTAATGAAGGCGCAGCTTCTGCAACAGTCAAGGTACAGTTAGCTGCAAATTCCAATTTTCATATTGGTTTTTAAGTTTCTCCATTTGCTTCACACAAGCTCTATAAAGCCTTTCTGAAAGAAACTCTCTTACTAAAACCCCCTTGTTAAGACCCTACTCCCCCTTGGGACCTGAATTTGTTGCTGCAGGCAGTCATTCAACCTCATTTTGAACCAGCAGCTAAATGTGAGCTCAAATTCTTTTTCTTGAAAAACTATATTTTTAGTAGCCATAACCTCTGCAAGAAGAATTTCAGAAATTATCATCTCAACCACCATATTTGATCTTTCATAAAGATAGGGTTACATTATGTACTATAACTCATCTTTTCTACCTAAAATAGTATCAGACACCAATATCAACCAATCCATCAATTTACCAGTGTTTTTTTGCCTACATTTTCCAGTAAAGGCGAATACCTGCTACATTTATTTGATGTTCACAATTACATCTTCGCTTTCATAGGACAGAAAACTCGTGATATCCAATCAATTCTTCATTTTTTTCCCAGAAGTAAGATTGGGAAAACTATTGACGAAAGTAATAATGACTAGATGGATCACAGATTGTATTTCATTCATTTATAAGAAACAGGGTATTGCTTTACTTAAACCATTGCAAGCCTATTCAACTACAGCCATGGCGACTTCATCATATAGGCAATATCCAAATCATATAAAATGTTCAAAAAAGGAGAAATGACCATATCTTTTCACTTTTTAGCATTAATTAAAGCTAGTCAAGGTATCCAAAGTGTGCATTGTGTTTGCAAATGTGTGCAGTATTACAGTGCAGTTATTTTACATAGTACAGTTATTTAAAAGAATATTTCACAGAGTATAGTCTTTTAAAGAGTTTATTGTGCATTTGAATATCATTACAAGTACCTGGTGTGTGTGCATGTGCGTACATAATTACAATAGCCAAAATTGCATTGTGTTTTGATATACCTTGTGGGCATGGCAGAAGGATTTTACAGACATGCATGGCTTGTGGTTGATCAATATTGCAGAAAATTGGAGAGTGTTTGAGTAGGAATACAATATTTGCATACAGGCTGCTTTTTCTGACAAAGATGCACATACTAAAGCATTTATTCTGCTTACTTTAGCTGGTTCCAAGGCGATTAAAAGAGAGCGTTCATTTGTGTATGCACCTGCTGTGTTTGCAGGGTAGGGGAAGACCACCATATTGTGGTATCAGCTGAAATGCAGGAAGACTCTGAGTGCTTAAAACATAAATTTAGAGAGATGTATAACCCCAAATGAACATTACAGTGGAAAGGCATTTATTTTGCACAAGGGATCCAAATCCTGGAGAAACTTTTGCAGCATATATAACCGACTTGAGAAATAAGGCTAAAATGTGCAGATTTGGTGATTTGAGAGATGAGTTGATAAAGGACAGGCTTGTGTGTAGTATTAACAATGACACAGTGAGAAAGATTTTGCTTTGAGACAGTGATTTGATGTTTAAATAAGGCCATTGAGATTCGTCAGATGTACAAACTTATAGAAAGGCACACGTGTGTATGCTTACAAACGAGGAAGCAAGTTTTCCAGTACCTTCCACAGCTCACATAGATAGTATGCATCATGAAGTTAAGATACACAGGCCTAAGGGCGTGGTTCTTGTGAAACCCAGAGCTACGCCAGTAAGGCCTAAGGTGCATGCAGCAAAGCACAGGGGTGATTCAGCTAAACCCATATCAAACCTTATAGTTAAATGCCATAATTGTGATGGTAATCATGAACCCAAATGAGAAAAGTGCTTAGGTTTTGGTCAGCAGTGTCATTCTTGCAATAAGTGTAATAATTTCAAAAGGTTTTGTAAATCAAGTAGTGCACATTCTTTTATTAAAGGAGGGCATTCCAAGAAGCAAGTTGATCAGTTGGAAAGCTGCGACCCCTACTTCTTATGTTGATGGTGTGTCTGTGCTTGGTTAAACAGTTAATGCAATAGATTTATGGGTAAAGAACGAAATCTTTTGTACTGTTTGGATTATTGGGAGTCCCACAGAGCTCAGAGTAGATACTGACTTAAAGTGCAGTGTTGTGCCAGCAGAAAAATTTGCTCGAGTGAAAGCTCCAGAACATCTTGATTTGACAAAGTGTGCAAAGCTTGTTGCTTATGGTGGTGAAGAGATTCAGATTGACGGCTCAGTAGTGCTTTCATGTTACTCCGCTGGGAACAGCTATGACTTATAGTTTTGCATAGTCAAGAGACACATACAGTCATTATTAGACCTCAGAGACAGTTTGAAAATGGGTCTGCTTTCACTTAGTAAAAGTCCACTGTGTAAGCCTGCATGCCAGCAACTCAAATTTCACCCAAACTGTTTTTTCTGAGTATGCTGATATTTTTGCAGAAAAACTAGGCAAACTACCAGTTGTGTACTCTTTGAAGTTAGATCCAGAGGTCAGCCCAGTTATCAGACCAGCATGGAAAGTTCCAGTCGATATGCAGAACAGAGTCAAAACTAAGTTAGATAAAACAGTGCAGCTAGGAGTAATTTGTCCAGTAGAAGAACCTACTGAATGGGTATCCTCCATCGTAGCAGCTCATTAGAAAAGCTCAAATGATATCTGAATATGTATTGATCCAAGAGATTTGAACAAAACATTAAAAAAGCCTCATCATCCAGTGTGCACAGTCAAAGAGGTTGCAGCCCTCATGCCAAACGCCACTGTTTTTTCTTTCTTGGATGCAGAGAGTTCATTTTGGCAAATATTGCTTGACCGGAAATATTCATTGTTGGCCACTTTCGATACACCATTTGGAAGATACAGATTTTTGAGAATGCCATTTGGAATAAATTCTGCCAGTGAAGTTTTTCAGCATGCAACTGAGTAAATGTTTTCAGGCTATCCATGTGCTATTATAGTAGATGATATTCTAGTTCATAGGTAGGTACTAGGCTATCTGCCCAAAGGCATTTATAAGCCTAGCCGGAATGTGTTGGCTTTCGCTGCCCCCTTAGATTAGTTCCCTGCGCCTCTGTCCAGCAGAGCCACTGAAGTGATCCCCGGGGTAAACTTCCTATTTTCCATCCACTCATTAAGGTTTCTCTTGAAGAGTGTTAGTGAGGAGCTCTGCCTAATGTAGATTGGAATCTTGTTCCAGAGCATGGGAAGTCTCTGGGACAGGAATCTATCCCTCCAGCATGTCCAATTTATTGTTGTGGTGAGGTTTAGATCCCTAGAGCGTGTGGCTCGAGGGGATATGGTTTTCTTTAGGTGGAGCATGTCCATCAATTCTGGGTTGGACATGGCCTTGTATGTCAGGCAGAGATAACCTCTGAGTAGGCAGTATGCATCTGAGTACAGCTGGAGTTTCTTCAGTCGAGCTGCATAGGGCATCTGTTTGAGGCCAGTGATCCTCTTGGTGAGGTACTTCTGTGGTCCTTCCAGCTATTGCAGGTGTCTTGTAAGGTACATCCCAAATGGGGCGTTGTAGTCTATGATGGGTCTGATGAGTGATGCGTAGAGGGGCACAGTGACCTCTTTTGAACTGGATGCAAACCCTTTTGTAATTAGGTGGGCCACATAGAAGGATTTTCTAATCACTTTGGCAATGTGATTATCAAAGGAGAGATTACTATCTACTTGGGTCCTCAGATCCCTTATTTCATCTTCCGTATTTAGGTGGCTACCACCTATGTGGTAATTTGTGGGTACTTTGTTTTTTTCAAAGGGGATGACTATGCACTTTTTGGCATTTAGCTTGAGGCTATGGTTTTGACACCGGGTATCTGTCTCAGTGATACCCTTTTGGAGGATGCCTGTGTCAGCCAGAGAGTCAGTTATAGCCCTTAGTTTGCAGTCATCTACGAACTTGGTCAGCCATAGTCCTCCTGTGCTTGACTGTACCTCTGAGAAGTATATGCCGAACAGGAAGGGTCCTAGGACTGAGCCCTGGGGTACGCCACTTGTAGCCGGTTTAGAGTCAGACCTAGCTCCCGCAACTCTTACCATGTGGGTTCTGTGCATGAGCCAGTTGACAGCCCATCTTGTGATGTAGGGGTTTATGTTCAGGCTGGTGAGCTTGCCCATAATACCAGAATGGGGAATGGTGTCGAAGGCCTTTGCGAGGTCTATGTAGGCTGTGTGGACTACCTTTCCCTCATCTATAGTCTTGGTAACTGTCTCAAAGAAGTCCACCAAGTTTAGGAGGCATGATCTGCCCTTAACAAAGCCGAACTGGGAAGGGTCCAGTGTTTGGAGCTTCCCAATGTCTTTGTGATTGAGATCCATGATGATGCGCTCCATAGCCTTGCAGACCATGCTAGCCAGGCTTATAGGGTGACAGTTCCCGGGGTCTGTTGTGGCTCCACCTTTGTGGAGCGGAATAACTGTTGCTGTGTGCCACTGTCTGGGCACGTAGCCTGTGGAGAGGCTGAGTTTGAACAATGTGCTTAGGTGAGGGGTTAGTTCATCTTTGAGCTCATGTAGGATACAGCCGGGGACACCATCCGGTCCGACTGATGCTCTGTTTTTGGCTTGAGAGAGGGCTGTTTTAACCTGAGTATCTGTGATTTCAGGGGCACTACATTCTTTTGGTATGATTATGGGCCCTTTTGGGGGTGAGGGGGGGGGTGAAGTTTGCACTGAACCTGTCTGCCAGGATGTTGGCGATATCGGTCGGTTCAGTGTATTTTGTGCCATTCTGCACTATCTCCAAGCAGATCTGGGAATTGCCACTTAGATTCTTGACATAGCTAAAGAATGCCTTGTGGTTATCTTTGGAGTCCTTGGCAATTTTTCTTTTGAAGCTAGCCTTGGATGATTTTATCAGGGATCGTAGTTTCTTGCTGATACTGATCAGGGATGTCTTCCCCTCTTGGGATTTTAGTCTTTTCTGTACTAGTTTCCTCCTTCTATTGTATAGCTTGTTTATGGCAGGGGACAAACAGGCTGGTTTCCTTTGCTTGGAGGAGTGAGTCTTGGTTTTGCTTGAGATAGCATGATCCATGCATTCTTGTAGGTGCCCGTAGAGTGCATTAGTAAAGGATTTTGCAGATTGGGCAGCGTTATCCTTTAGCATGGGGGATTTGAAACTTTCCACCCCGGTCTTAAGTAACGTGAAGTTTGCTTTTGAAAAGTTTTTCATGGTGGTTTCTTTGACCGGGGGTGGGGGCGGAATGTGGATATCCAGAGTGATTAGTTTATGGCCAGATCTAACCAGCAAGGGGTTGATTTCCAGTGTGGAACACCGGTCGCCCATGTTGGTGATGACCAGGTCCATTAGGTTGTCACCTCTGGTGGGGGTGTTGACCAGTTGATCCAGGGCATTTGAGTTTATAAATTCTAGGAAATGTTGGGCAAGGGAGTTAGTACTTGAGTAGTTCTCCCACTTAATGTTTGGGTAATTGAAATCACCCAATATCAGGGTGTTTGGTAGGACCTTTATGTTTCCCAGTGTTTCCAGAAATGTGGAATGAGGGTCCTGGGACATGGTGGGTGATCTGTAGCAAGCTACAATTTGAATTGCAGTTCTTCCCATTGTTAGTTGCACGTGGATGATCTCTGAAGCATTGTGCTGTGCCACTAACCCGGAGGTGTGGGTATCCTTGATGAATATGGGATACCCCCCCCCCCCGCTCCTTTTGTATTTTGGTCTGGGTTTTGTGGCCGAAATATATGGTATGAGTTGTAGCCTGGTAGTGCTGGGGTGCTCTCTGGAGCCTTAAACCAGGTTTCTGTTACTGCACATATATTGATTTTCTCCATACTGAGGAGTGCCTCGAGTGCCTGCATTTTGAGGTTTAGACTTCTGGCATTGAGTAGCATTACCCTCAGTTTTTTATTACTTGTGCTATTTATGGTGGTGGGTTTGTCTTTATGGGGTTGGCAAGAGCCTTGGCCAGTATTCGAAAGCCTAAAGGTGACAGGTGCAAGCCGTCTCTAGCGAAGCAGCATGGCTTGTCAAAAATGTCATCCCAGGCTGACAGACACTGGATCCCCTTTGAATGACACCAGAACCTTAGCCAGTTGTTGAAATTGCTATTTTTTTTCTTTATACTATGGTATCATTCTTGGTGAGGGCAGGATGCTACTCAGGGTTAGGGTCATACTGGCCTGGGCTATGTGATCAGAGAGCTCCTCCATGTCTCTTTTCATGTTGTCCAGGGAGGTACGGCTCAGGTCATTCACACCAACATGGACAATGACAGAGTCATATTTGTACTTCTTCTGGAGTGGACCTGAGTGCTTGTGTTATGTGGCGGATCCTGGCATCTGACAGGCAGCTAACAGTAACCTTCTCCTTGTTCAGCCTAGTGAGTGGGACGCTGTGTGCCTGACTATAGAGTCACCTATTACTAGTGTGTTGGGTATGTTATTTTGCCTTAAGGGCTGTGATTGCGTGGCACACTGGTTTTGTGAAGTATGTGTTTCATGGTTTGTGTTGGGGGTTGGAGGTTGCTTGGATGTCTGCTTTGGAGGTCTTTGTTGCTTCTGCAGATTTTTATTTAGAGCCTCCGAGTATGTTTTTGTGTATTTATGTGTGTTTTTTGCCCATGCTAGTTTCATAGATCTATGTGAGACTGGTGGTGTGATGCAAGTAATTCCCTTCTCCTCTTGACTGTCTGGTCCAGTCTTGGGTTGAGAGAGCTTAGCCTCCAGTTTGGCTGTAGGAGTAGGAGGCAATGATGAAATTGAACATGACAGAAACCTCATTAAAGTTCTAGAAAGAGCAAGTGAAGTGAATCTTAAGCTAAATCCAACAAAGAATAAACAAAGATAAAACGTTATGCTGAAGTCCCAGAGTACCAAGACAGATAAATCCAAAAAAGAGAAGTAACAGGACACTGCCAAGACGAAACCAATAAAATCACCATTTATTGAATAAAAGTTAGCGCTTTCGGGATAACCCTTCATCAGACATAATTTTAAAACAACAATACAGCCATATTTAAAATACAGACCATCCAATCATCTGCTCACAAAAACCCACCTATTCTGTAGCACAGGTTTAATAGGTAATACATCATTAAGATCTGGGGGTCTATGTGCTCTTAAATCAACAATCCATTTAGATTCAGCTAGGGCTGTTCTGTGTTTGATATCACCCCCCCCTGTCATTAGCCCTAATGTTGACAATACATCTAAACTTGAAAGTATGTGTGGGATGTTTACTTATATGTCTATAAAGTGCATTACTCAAATCACAATTTCTGATGTTACTTAGATGTTGCAAAATCCTAACTTTGAGCATGTTGTTAGTCATGCCTACATAAAAACATGCACATTCTTCACAATTGGCCATATAGACCAAATGTTGCGTCCTACAGGTTGCCCTTCCCTTAAAATAAAAAGGTTTGGTCATGTCTGGGTGTTTGAAGTCTATATCACTCTTAATATATACACATGCCTTGCAGTTACCACAGGGATGGGTACCCACACTCATATTAGATATGGGCCCTTTATCTAAATGTATCTCTTTACATAATAAATCTTTTAAGTTCTTGTTTCTTCTATAATTAAACATAGGACGTTCACCAACTATATCTCTCAACCCAATATCACTTGTTAATATGTTCCAATTATTCTGCACTATTTGACATATGTCTTTGATGTTACTACCATAAGTAAAGAAAAGTTTGGGTTTCTCCTTCTTATTTCTATTTGGATCAATGTTGTCCTGTCTGTCCCTGTCTAAACAATTCATCCAGGGCCTATATCTTGTCTTTCTATATTGTTTGTTACTATTCATAACATTGTTTACTAAGGTTCTCCCATATCCCCTGTCAGTAAGATGTTGATCTAACCTGGACAATTCCTCATCACAACATGCATCCTCAGAGCATACCCTAGATATCCTACCCACCTGACTCTTTACGATGTTAGGAAAGATGTGCCTTGGGTGCATGCTATCAGAAGATAGTAGTGTATTTTGCCAACATTCTTTTCTATAAAGCTTCGAAGTGAAACCCAAAGCTGTCTGTTCCACACAGACATCTAAAAATTCTATCTGAGTGAAAGAGGTTTTAACACTGAAACTCAAAAAAGTAGTGGTGGTATGGAGAAAAGCTAAAAAGCCTTCAAAGGTGGGTAAATCCCCATCCCATAAAATAAAAACATCATCTACAAACCTAACATATAAGACTATGTGTTTTAGCCATTCCTGATTGTTTAAAACTTCCTTAGTCTCCCATTTGGATAACACTAAATTAGCGTAAGTGTTAGCACAGGGGGTACCCATGGCTACCCCCTGTGCTTGTCTATAGAGGGACCCTGGTCCCAGGAAGACATTATTATTCAAAACCAAGGATAACAGGTTCTCCACAGTAAGTCGCATATGATCTGTTGCTCCCAGATTGCTGATGACTTCTCCCACTGCTGTTATCCCATAGTTATGTTCAATAACAGTAAAAAGACTGTTAACATCCAACGTGGCCATTAACAATCTCTTTTCTTTCAATTTGACCACCTGGGCTAACAGCCCCAAAAAATGCCCTGTATCTTTTAATATGTTATCAATTTTTTCTAAATAGGGCTTCAAAGTAAATTCTAGCCAAATTGAGATGTTTTCTGTGACCCACCCTCTCCCTGAAACAATGGGCCTGAGTGGTGGGTCACTGAAAGATTTATGAATCTTCGGCAAAGCTTTGAATATGGGTGTAACCGGTTTGTCTATCCTTAAAAATTCATAGGTTTCTTTAGTTATCAGCATTCCTTCTAACAAAGCTGTTAACTTACTATGTACATTGTCTATTATCATTCTGACCTGCAGTGGATTAACCTGTTCATAGGCTCCATCCATAGCCAATGTATCCCTCAATTTTCTGTCATACCATTCTGTGTCCAGCACGACGATGGCTCCACCCTTATCTGCCATCTTGATGGTTATTTCCTTATTGTCCATCAACCCCTGAAGTGCAACTTTTTGTCTCAGGGTAAGATTGTAATAACTACTAGTGTTCCTACCCTCAAAGTATTTAAATAAATCATTCTCACATCCATTCATAAACAAATTGAGTGATGGTGTCAGGTTAGGCACAAAGCTACTCGGTTTCCTTGGCCCTATTGTGTCTCTTACTTGGTTATCATATATTAACTTTAACACAACACTCAAACAAAACAACATTAAATCAAAAATAATGTCACTGTAAACACACATTCTACTTGGAACGAAGGTTAACCCTTTGTTTAGTACTTCAAGTTCATCTGTACTCAACAGAACTTTAGATAGATTATATACAATACCAGTAGACATACTGTCAGTCACTGTAGAGTTCTCCGGCATTTTTCCACATTTCTGTCCTCGCTTGAGGACCTTTTCCAGGCACCCTTCTTTCTCACTGGTGCCGGAAGATTCCCCAAAAAATGTAGTGCTCCTTGGTTGGTTTTCGGGTGGGACCCGATTCATTGTTGTATTCATTCACTGTCCCTGCTGTCTCAGTTGTTGCAGAACCCAAAACACCCGAAGGTGTTGGCACATCTCCTGTCAGACACGGGGCATGTACCTCACTGATGTTTTGAGTCACGACATCGGGTGCCACCTCTGCATGAGGGGAGCCTCGTGAGGTTGTCCTATCGGGAGTTGGATTCAAGAAAACAGAGGGACTGCTGCATGCATCGTTTTTTCTGTACTGAGGAAGCGACAGAGAGATCAACAACACAACACGTACAACAACAAGGCCATAGAGATATTGAAGTCCCTGTTTCTGTTCGTTCTTCAAGTCAGATGACAGAGGTGGAAAAACAGACTGTTTTGTGTGCACAGGATGAGCGAGAGGAGTTGCACACACGGAAAGAAAACAGAATCTTCCGGCACCAGTGAGAAAGAAGGGTGCCTGGAAAAGGTCCTCAAGCGAGGACAGAAATGTGGAAAAACGCCGGAGAACTCTACAGTGACTGACAGTATGTCTACTGGTATTGTATATAATCTATCTAAAGTTCTGTTGAGTATAGATGAACTTGAAGTACTAAACAAAGGGTTAACCTTCGTTCCAAGTAGAATGTGTGTTTATAGTGACATTATTTTTGATTTAATGTTGTTTTGTAGGAGTGTTGTGTTAAAGTTAATATATGATAACCAAGTAAGAGACACAATAGGGCCAAGGAAACCGAGTAGCTTTGTGCCTAACCTGACACCATCACTCAATTTGTTTATGAATGGATGTGAGAATGATTTATTTAAATACTTTGAGGGTAGGAACACTAGTAGTTATTACAATCTTACCCTGACACAAAAAGTTGCACTTCAGGGGTTGATGGACAATAAGGAAATAACCATCAAGATGGCAGATAAGGGTGGAGCCATCGTCGTGCTGGACACAGAATGGTATGACAGAAAACTGAGGGATACATTGGCTATGGATGGAGCCTATGAACAGGTTAATCCACTGCAGGTCAGAATGATAATAGACAATGTACATAGTAAGTTAACAGCTTTGTTAGAAGGAATGCTGATAACTAAAGAAACCTATGAATTTTTAAGGATAGACAAACCGGTTACACCCATATTCAAAGCTTTGCCGAAGATTCATAAATCTTTCAGTGACCCACCACTCAGGCCCATTGTTTCAGGGAGAGGGTGGGTCACAGAAAACATCTCAATTTGGCTAGAATTTACTTTGAAGCCCTATTTAGAAAAAATTGATAACATATTAAAAGATACAGGGCATTTTTTGGGGCTGTTAGCCCAGGTGGTCAAATTGAAAGAAAAGAGATTGTTAATGGCCACGTTGGATGTTAACAGTCTTTTACTGTTATTGAACATAACTATGGGATAACAGCAGTGGGAGAAGTCATCAGCAATCTGGGAGCAACAGATCATATGTGACTTACTGTGGAGAACCTGTTATCCTTGGTTTTGAATAATAATGTCTTCCTGGGACCAGGGTCCCTCTATAGACAAGCACAGGGGGTAGCCATGGGTACCCCCTGTGCTAACACTTACGCTAATTTAGTGTTATCCAAATGGGAGACTAAGGAAGTTTTAAACAATCAGGAATGGCTAAAACACATAGTCTTATATGTTAGGTTTGTAGATGATGTTTTTATTTTATGGGATGGGGATTTACCCACCTTTGAAGGCTTTTTAGCTTTTCTCCATACCACCACTACTTTTTTGAGTTTCAGTGCTAAAACCTCTTTCACTCAGAATTTTTAGATGTCTGTGTGGAACAGACGGCTTTGGGTTTCACTTCGAAGCTTTATAGAAAAGAATGTTGGCAAAATACACTACTATCTTTTGATGGCATGCACCCAAGGCACATCTTTCCTAACATCTTAAAGAGTCAGGTGGGTAGGATATCTAGGGTATGCTCTGAGGATGCATGTTGTGATGAGGAATTGTCCAGGTTAGATCAACATCTTACTGACAGGGGATATGGGAGAACCTTAGTAAACAATGTTATGAATAGTAACAAACAATATAGAAAGACAAGATATAGGCCCTGGATGAATTGTTTAGACAGGGACAGACAGGACAACATTGATCCCAATAGAAATAAGAAGGAGAAACCCAAACTTTTCTTTACTTATGGTAGTAACATCAAAGACATATGTCAAATAGTGCAGAATAATTGGAACATATTAACAAGTGATATTGGGTTGAGAGATATAGTTGGTGAACGTCCTATGTTTAATTATAGAAGAAACAAGAACTTAAAAGATTTATTATGTAAAGAGATACATTTAGATAAAGGGCCCATATCTAATATGAGTGTGGGTACCCATCCCTGTGGTAACTGCAAGGCATGTGTATATATTAAGAGTGATATAGACTTCAAACACCCAGACATGACCAAACCTTTTTATTTTAAGGGAAGGGCAACCTGTAGGACGCAACATTTGGTCTATATGGCCAATTGTGAAGAATGTGCATGTTTTTATGTAGGCATGACTAACAACATGCTCAAAGTTAGGATTTTGCAACATCTAAGTAACATCAGAAATTGTGATTTGAGTAATGCTGTTTATAGACATATAAGTAAACATCCCACACATACTTTCAAGTTTAGATGTATTGTCAACATTAGGGCTAGTGACAGGGGGGGTGATATCAAACACAGAACAGCCCTAGTTGAATCTAAATGGATTGTTGATTTAAGAGCACATAGACCCCCAGGTCTTAATGATGTATTACCTATTAAACCTGCGCTACAGAATAGGTGGGTTTTTGTGAGCAGATGATTGGATGGTCTGTATTTTAAATATGGCTGTATTGTTGTTTTAAAATTATGTCTGATGAAGGGTTATCCCGAAAGCGCTAACTTTTATTCAATAAATGGTGATTTTATTGGTTTCGTCTTGGCAGTGTCCTGTTACTTCTCTTCTAAATCCAACAAAGTGCAAATTTAGGCTATGAGAAGTTACTTATGTTGATCACTTATTTATCAGTTCAGGCTTACGACCAGATCCTTTCAAGCAAACAGCAATTCTTAAGATGCCAGCTTCAGGCAATGTTCAGGCCCTTTAGCGTTTTCTTGGTATGGTTAACTATCTAGGCAAGTTTTTCTGGATTTATGCCACCTTTCAGCATCGTTTAGAGAGCTGACACGCAAAGATGTAATTTGGTCATGGTCAGAACAGCACCAAAGACTATTTGTCCTGAAACAGAAAATTGCTAGTTTACCAGCTCTCAGCTACTATGATGTTCACAAACCAGTTACTCTTTCCTGTAATGCTTCTAAGTTTGGTCTAGGTGCAGTCATTCTTCAAGAGGATAGACCAGTAGCCTGTGTTTTGAGAACTCTCACCCAGACCAAGATGCAGTATGCCAAGAGTGGGAAAGAGCTTTTGGTCATTATATTTGCATGTTCAAAGTTCCATTATTATATTTATGGTCAATATATCCAGATTGAAACCGATGACCAACCTTTTGTCACTGTTTTGAGAAGGCCTATGCATACAGCTCCTGCCATACTGCAATGCATGATGCTCAAATCGCAGAAGTACAATTTCAATCTTGTTTACACAAAAGGCAAACTTTTTTATCTTGCTGATACTTTATACAGATCACCCGGAAAAAACACAGAACAACATAACAATGAGCAACTTGATTTTGAAGTCATGGAAGTGAGAAATTTTTCTTCTACTTGTCTTAATGAACTCAGACAGCTTCAGATCCAATTCTCCAGAAGCTTAACCTCTTTATCAGTCGAGGATGACCTTCAAAGCAATCTTGTTTACCAGTGGAACTTTTACTATATTTTCCATACAGAGATGAGATTTTGTCAAACAATGGTATTATCATGAAAGGTCCTAAAGTGATTGTTCCAAAATCCTTGTAACAGGAGTACATTAAGATTTTGCATCGTGGCCACCCAGGAACTGATCCCACCAAAAGAAGGGCGAAAGGTCTAGTATTTTGGCCTTCTCTGTCAAGAGATATAGAGAAAGTACTTTCATCTTGTTCACTATGTAATAGTACAAAGCTGCATCAACAGAAAGAACTACTTCAGTTAAGCCAGACTCATGAACTACCTTGGTCGACAGTAGCCGCAGAAATCTTTGAGTGGAATGGTCAGCATTACTTAGTGTTAGTAGACTGTTATTCAAATTAGTTTGAGATTGACCTACATCCCAACCTAACTTCCAGTACTGTTATTACTAAGGTGAAGAGCCATTTTTCTGTCCATGGTAGTCCACATAGATCTGTTTCTGACAATGGTGAACCAGTCAGCAGTTCAAGAAATTTGCAGAAGCTTGGGACTTTTTTCATATTATGAGTAGTCCTGAATACCCTCAGTCAAACGGCTTGGCTGAACGTGCAGTTCAAAATGCAAAACAACTGTTAGAGAAATACAGACATGACATTACTGATGTTTTTCTAAACTTGTTAAATCTCAGAAACAGTCCTTGTGATAATCATCTTGGTTCACCTTCCCAGAGACTTATGTCAAGACAAACCAGAACTACATTACCTATCACCAGTAATCTATTGGTTCCATGTGCTAAATACAACAAAGCAGTAAAAGACCAACTGTTGAAGTGTTTATCCCAGAAATCTTACTATGATAAAACCAGGAAACCACACTGTTCATTGAAAAATGGGGAAATAGTGAAGATGCAGACATCAAAAGGTTTTGATCACATCGGATTTGTGAAAAGTTTGTGTCAAGAGCTGAGATTGTACATTGTGGAATCACAAGGAATGGAATTCAGATTAAATTGGTAGCATTTGTTACCAGTGTCTGAACCAGTGTTACAGCATCTTGCCTGTGACAAAGATTCTAGTTCTCAGAGTGACTTGTCCAGTGTTCTTGTTTCAAAAGACATTCCATCACTAGTCCCTGTTACTGAGAAAATCCCTGACAGTCCCTAAGCAGAACATTCCCCAGTGACTGTCCCTGTTGCTAAACCCAGTCCTAACTATTATGTCATGAAATTAGGTCGCATCTCAAAATCTAGCTCCAGGTACACGGCAACCTGGACATGACTGTTTTTTTTTTTTATTGGTATCTATATAATTGCATGCCTATAGAAATGTTGTTATTTATATGAGCTCAGTAAAGAGGGAGGATGTAGATCAGAATGTGCGATACACCTTTACGAAAGCATTCCAGTCAATGGGTACTTGCATATAAGTACTGAGCACGTGCAAGCAAGAGTGCCATTTTGAGTGAGCAGCCAGAGTGAGAGCATGCATGTATGTAGTCAGTCAGTTAGTTAGATAGTTCGTTTAAGTTCAATGTTCCTGCCATCCATCCTGATGTATTTGTATGCAATGAACTACTTAAAGACCCAAGCCTCATCATCGTCTTGATGTACATAAGACGAGTGACACCAGGGACCTTGTCATTGGACAGCCCTTGATTGTTGTGTCTTTTTTTATGGCCACTGCTTTATCCATATTGTATGCTAGCCTATTTATGATGACTGTTAAGTAATTTTCTGGTTACAAGTGGCAAACTCAATCTGTGGTATTTTTGGGGAACTTGGGGAATTATGGGTAGGGGAGGAGTTAGGGCCCTGGATCCACCATAGCTTCTGAAAAGTGCTGAGGTTGGATCCAGTAACCCAAAGATTGAACCAAGCAAAAACAAGACAACACAGATCTATTGTCATGGTAAATACATTTTGTTTAAGATGGGAGAAGATGAAGTAAAAAGGTTGAAATTGAATCAGTCTGCAGGGAAGTCTCTAGAAACAGATGATATTCCTGTGGAAGTTTGGAAGTTAGAGAAGAAAGTGATAAAGATGTGGAATAGTTTTTTAAATAGTATCTTAAAAGGAAGAGGAGCACCAGCATCTTGGAAAAAAAACTGTTGTGGCTGTATTACCCAAAGAGGGTAAAGACCCATCGAACCCAGCTTCATACATACCCATTTCAATTTTAAACCATGATTATAAAGTGCTGTCTGTACTAGCCAAAAGAATGGCAGAGGTGTTGAAAAATTGATACATATGGATCAAAGTGGTTTTGTGGAGGGGAGGCAAATATTTAACAACATTAACAGAACAAAGATTATCCAGAGGAATGCAGAGAAAGCATTCAAAAGAGTAAGGTGGGATTATATGAGCAAGGCAATTGAAGTATTTGCATTTCCTGATACAATAATAAGGTTAATTAGGTGGATATATGAAGGATCGGAAGCAATAATTAAAGTGGGAGGTTTTCTCTCAGATAAGTTATGTTTTAACAGAGGAACCAAGAAGGGGTGTCCTCCTACCCTTTTGTTATTTGCTTTATATTTAGAGCTATTTTTAAAGAAAATAAGGGACATAGAAATTCAAGGGTAGAATTGGAATGGTAATAAAGAAAAGTTGGCTTTATTTGCAAATCATATTATTTTGTACTTGCTAAATCCAGCAAAGGACATCTAAGTGTTGTGGAACATTTTGTGACAATTTGATGACTTTTTGGAATATAAAATTAATGAAGATAAAACAAAAGATACTGCCATTAATTATATACCCACATTTGAACTGGCTCAGCAATACCCATGTTTTTAGGGACATGATAAGAAGAAGCTTTTAGGAATATGGATTAAAAAGGCTTCTGTTACGGCAACTAATGATATGTGGGAAGAAGAGACTAAACAAAAGATAATACAAAAATGGAGAAAATTAGAAGCTCTTTCCTATAGATATGCATAACAAGATACAAGCATTACAATGTTTTAGCTCCTTTAGTTTTATACATAGGTCAGGCGTAATTTTATCAGCATGAAGCAAAGTTGTGGATAGTAATTAATAAGAGTTGAAGGATTTTATTTGGGAGGGGAAGAGGGCAATAGTCAAGTGGGATAAGTTGATCCTCCCAGTAGAACAAGGAGATTTAGGATTACCTGATTTGTAGGGATATTTTAGAGCTACACGGTTAAGGTTTTTATACATAACAGAATCAGAAAGCTACAATTCAAAGTGGAAAGTGATGATGATGAAGCAGGGGATAAGAATGGGATTTTGGACAAAGATCCTTAAGGAGAACAACAGTCAAACAGAATATTATATTTATAAAGTAGCAGAAAGTATACTAAGAATTAAGCCAACACTGGAATGGAGAAAGGAGATTCTGCCAATAGGGATGACTGCAATTAGGGGTACAGAGCATAGAGAAGAGGGTGCCGGGATTTACTGGAAGATGCTGGCAAAGGAACTAAGGTATTGGGAACAAATAATCAAAGAGGGAAAAGTACTAGAACGGGAAGAGGCCAAGAAGACATTTGGATTGCAGGCTAGTAATTGCCTTCCCTTTCGGGGATTGATATCTGAGTACAGACAAAGAGAAAGGAATAGGGAGATCCTAAATGGAAGATTTGCACTGGCTGATTTTTTTAATTGGATCTAGAACAAAAGCTGCTGCAAAAAAAGGATAATTAACAGGGTATATAAAATATTGTACAGTGACTATAGGAATCAAACAGAAGAGGTCAGAAAAGATTGGGAAGAGAGATTAGATATTTAATTCACAAAGAAACAATTGGAGGATATACGTATGGCTCCCATATGTGCAACAAAATCTAGAAGATTAAGGATTTTTGCCTGGAAGTGTTTGCATAAATACTTTTATACCCCAAGCAGATTCCAAAGAAGTAACTGGGGGTATGTATGTTTTGGGACTGTAATGAGTTGGCAGACTTTAAAAATTCACTACAGAGTACTCTGTCAAGAATATTGGGTGAGCAAATGAGTGTCTTCTTCTTCTTCTTTCAGCTGCTCCCATTAGGGGTCGCCACAGTGGATCAACTGTTTCCATTTCTTCCTGTCCTCTGCATCTTGCTCTGTCACACCAACCACCTGCATGTCCTCTCTCACCACATCCATAAACCTTATCTTAGGCCTTCCTCTTTTCCTGTTACCTGGCAGCTTCATCCTTAGCATCTTTTTCCCAATATACTCTGCATCCGTCCTCAGCACATGTCCAAACTAACATAATCTTGCCTCTCTGGCTTTGTCTCCAAACCTTCCAACCTGAGTTGACCCTCTAATATACTTATTCCTAATCCTGTGCAAATCTTAACATCTTCAACTCGGCCACGTCAAGCTCCGGCTCCTGCCTTTTTGTCAATGCCACTGTCTCCAACCCATATAACATAGCTGGTCTCACTACCCTCTTGTAGACCTTCCCTTTCACTCTTACTGGTACTCTGTCACAAATCACTCCTGACACTCTTCTCCACCCACTCCATCCTGCCTGTACTCTCTTCTTCACCTCTCTTCCACACTCACCATTACTCTGAACTGTTGATCCCAAGTACTTAAACTCATCCACCTTTGCCACCTCTACTCCCTGCATCCTCACCATTCTTCTATCCTCCCTGTCATTCACACACATATATTCTGTCTTAGTCCTGCTGACCTTCATTCCTCTTCTCTCTAGAGCATATCTCCACCTCTCCAGGGTCTCCTCCACCTGTTCCCTACTCTCACTACAGATCATAATGTCATCTGCAAACATCACAGTCCACAGGGACTCCTGTCTGATCTCGTGTGTCAACCTGTCCATCACCATTGCAAATAAGAAAGGGCTCAGAGCTGATCCTTGATGTAATCCCACCTTAAACGCATCCGTCACTCCCACTGCAGACCTCACCGCTGTCACACTACCCTCGTACATATCCTGTACCACTCTTACATACTTCTCTGACACTCCCGACTTCCTCTTACAATACCACAACTCCTCTCTAGGCACCCTGTCGTATGCTTTCTCTAAGTCCACAAAGACACAATGCAACTCCTTCTGACCTTCTCTGTACTTCTCCATCAACATGCTCAGAGCAAATATTGCATCTGTAGTGCTCTTTCCTGGCATGAAACCATACTGATGATCACTAATCATCACCTCCCTTCTTAACCTAGCTTCCACTACTCTTTCCCATAACTTCATGCTGTGACTGATCAATTTAATCCCTCTGTAGTTACTACAGCTCTGCATATCACCCTTATTCTTAAAAATCGGTACCAAAACACTTTTTCTCCATTCCTCAGGCATCCTCTCACTTTCCAAGATTTCATTAATCAATCTAGTTAAAAACTCCCCTGCCATTTCACCTAAACACCTCCATGCTTCCACAGGTGTGTCATCTGGACCAACAACCTTTCCATTCTTCATCCTCTTCATAGCTATCCTTACTTCCTCCTTGCTAATCCACTGCACTTCATGATTCACTATCTGCACATCATCCAACCTTCTCTCCCTCTCATTCTCTTCATTCATCAGCCCCTCAAAGTACTCTTTCCATCTGCTCAACACACCCTCCTCGCTTGTGAGTACATTTCCCTCATTGCCCTTTATCACCCTTACCTGCTGCACATCTTTACTAGCTTGGTCCCTCTGTCTAGCCAATCGGTACAGGTCCTTTTCTCCCTCCTTAGTGTCCAACCTTTCGTACAACTCTTCATATGCCTTATCCTTAGCCTTTGCCACCTCTCTCTTTGCCATGCACCTCATCTCCTTATACTCTTGTCTACTTCCTTCATCTCTCTGAAAATCCCACTTCCTCGTCAACCTCTTTCTCTGTATACTCTCCTGTACTTCTTCATTCCACCACCAGGTCTCCTTGTCCTCTTTCCTCTTTCCAAATGTCACATCAAGCACCTTTCTAGCCATCTCTCTTACTAGCTCTGTTGCAGTTACCCAGCTGTTCGGTAACTCTTCACTGTCACCCAGTGCCTGTCTTAACTCTTCCCTGAAATCCGCCTCACAATTACCCTTTTTCAATTTCCACCATTTTATCCTTGGTGCTGCCCTCCCACTCATCCACCTCTTCTTGATCACCAATGTCATTCTACAAACCACCATCCTATGCTGCCTAACTACACTTTCCCCTGCCACCACTTTACAGTCTCTAATCTCCTTCAGACTGGCCCTTCTACATAAGATATAATCTACCTGTGTGCGTCTTCCTCCAGTCTTGTATGTCACCCTGTGCTCCTCCCTCTTGTTAAAATATGTGTTCATCACAGCCATGTCCATCCTTTTCGCAAAATCCATTACCATCTGACCAATGAGTGTAACTAATGAAATAATTTTTTGAGCTGGGATACTGGATCTGAATTGTTTAGTCATAGTAACACCTAGCTAAGTTTAATTCAGGGGGCTGCCAAAAAAGCAATTATTAGAAAATAGAAATCAAATTCTAAAGCAATAATTATATTTTAACTTGAAATAGAACAAGGAATTCGAATCTTTAGAAAAGGGTAAGAGTAAATTATAACAAATGAAATTATGGAAATAAGGCACGCAGAAAAATGTTTTGGAGGAAGAATGAGGTTTAAGAGAAGGTAGGAATTGTAATATTCCTTAGATTATAATGATGTATAACAGTATATGTGATGTATAATGTTTGTAAATGTGAAATTGTTCATATGGTTTGACTACTGTTATATAAATGTAAGTTCCCCATGCCCACAGGCTTGGAAATGGATGCCATGGAAAGGGAAATTCTTTTATTCCTTTCCCCTGATTCCCAAGGTCTACTTCAAAATCAAAAAGGAAAATCCAGAGATGTTGGTATCCTCCTTTTGGACCAGACAACACGTGATCCTCTTTCTCTTCTACCTGACCAAGGGGAATCTCTACATGTTACCCCAGTGGCTGGACTTGCTAACACAGCAGGAGGAGACTCTCATTCATCCAAACTTGCAAACACCGAAATTCATTCTGTGGGTAATAGGATTCTAATACACTTTAGGCACCTTTTTTTCAGAGGATGTACTGCAAGTATAACAGGAAGATATAAAAGCTGGTATAAGAAAATGTTACGTTTCCAAATGGAAAAGATTTTTTGTCTGGTGTCAAAACAGAAACAAGACCCTTATCTGTGAATTCTGACTATTCTTTCATACTTTTACAACTTGCTGAATTTCAGGTCTGGCATACTCCATTAAGGCACATGTGTCAACAATATCAGCCATATCCACCTGTCTACCTTTAGAGTCACCACTCTCTACTCACTGAAAGGGTAATCAGTTTTTGAAAAGCTTCCTGCATATCAGGCCACCTTCTCCTTGGGACCTGAATTATGTATTGGAGAAGCTGACTCTCCTTGCTTTTGAGCTTGCTTCTTCTCCTTTAAAATGTTATATTGTGAAGACAGTTGTACTAGTTTTTTGTACTTGAAAGTTTTTCTTTTAAAAGGGTATCTGCATTGGAAGCCCTTATGGGATTTCTTCCCTTCCTAGTTTTCCTCAAGGACAGGGTAACCCCTAGGACCAACCCATATTTTATGTTTAAAGTAGTCAATGAAATGTCTCTAAATGAGTCAGTAAAACTGCCTACTTTCTATTTCAGTCCTCAGAAGAAAGGTAAAAGAATTTTACATATTTTAGATGTCCATAGGTAGCTAGGGTTTTATTCTGACAAGGTTAAAACTATCAAAAAGACAGACACCTGAAAATGCACTCACTGGAGGTTGTCCTAACACTTGAAAATGCTGACATCTGTACAGTCATGGAAACTTGGTTCAAGGCTGCAGAGAGCACCCCTGCCTTACCAGGCTATACCTCATTCTGACCCCAAAATGAGGTTGGTAAGACTAAGGGTGGTGGAGTTTCTATTTTCATTAACGAAAAGCACACCCCCAGACTGATTTGCCAGCATGATGCACTAGAACCTCTCCAGGTACAATTGACAATCGGCAAGACACCCATGCAAGTTATAGCCAACTATAGACCATCCATCAGGGTACCCCTAACACCCTGATCCTTGGTGACTTCAACTACCCCACCATAAACTGGGTGAACTATTCCTGCTCTAATATACTCACCCAATGATTCCTTGACTTCATCAATTCTAATGCACTAGACCAGCTTGTCTCATCCCCCCACAAGGGAAGATTGCATTCTAGACTTGGTTCTCACCAACATGGGTGACCATTGCACCACCCCCATAGTAAGTTCTTCCCTGGTGAGATCAGACCATCGGTCTGTCTCATTCGAAGTGTCTATCCCATCCACCCCCCAGCCATAACCAGGCAAAGAAAACTTCTCAAAAACTGACTACAACCCTTCTAAGGGAGGGTATCAGTAGCTTCACAACTCCGCCCCCCCTCAGAGGATGCAGACAAATATGCCGAACAGTATGGCGGTGCAGTATACAAGCACCTGTACAACTGCATTGACACAGCCATACCCAACAGAACTAAAACCTGCTCCTCAAGGAAACACAAACCTTTGTGGTGGACATCCTCTATCAACAGGCTTTACAACAAAAGGAAGAAACTGTTGTCCAAAGATATAAAGCCACAAATTCCCAATTGGAAAAACTCCCTCCTTAGCATCAACAAACAAATTAGATCACTAGTGAAAACCTCCAATGCCAATTATGAATCAAAACTAGCCCCCAAAACAAAGGCTGACCACAAAGCTCAGAAAAAACGTCCGGTAGAAGAAAAAAGGAAGCTGCAAACTGTAGATACGTTAAGCTGCTATTTTAATACACACACTTTTCGTCCAGCCTGGACGAAAAGTGTGTGTATTAAAATAGCAGCTTAACGCATCTACAGTTTGCAGCTTCCTTTTTCTTCTACCGGGCATTTTTTCTGAGTTTTAGTAGTTTGAAGAGTTTTCTTTGTTTCAGCTGACCAGAAAGCCTTTTTCAGTTATGTCAGAAACCTTCATCGCAAAGCCCTGGTTTGTTCTGAATTAGTTCTTAATAGTACCACTTACATTGATCCTGTTGACTCAGCCAACCTGCTAGCAGACAGGTTCAACTCAAACTTCACCCCCTGTCCCTCCCCAAAGGCCCATTCGACATCCCCGATACTTGCCCCAGACCTAACATCTCCATAGATCATGTTAAAGGCCCTATCCAAGGCAAAGAACACAGCTTCCATGGGACCTGATAGTATCCCAGACTAGTATCTTCAGCAGATGCTAGCCTCACCATTGAGCACCCTGTTCAGCCATAGCCTAAGTCAGGCTTCATTCCAGCAGAGTGGAGAACTGCCATTGTCATCCCTTTGCACAAAGGTGGTGCCACTACTGGTCCTGGAAACTGTCACCCCATCAGCTTGACAAGTCTGATCTGTAAGGCCATGGAGCATATTATTGTGGACCTCATAAACAAGAACATAGAGAATCTCCAAGCACTTGACCCCACCCTGTTCGGATTCATCAAGGGCAGATTTTGCCTGTTGAACCTGGTTGACTTTTTTGAGACTGTCACTAAGGCACTGAATGAGGGAAAGTCAGTACATACAGCTTACCTCGACTTGGCTAAAGCTTTTGACACAATCCCCCACTCGAAAAGCTAACAGAACTTGGTGTAAATCCCTATCTTATCAGATGGGTGGTCAACTGGCTCACTGATAGGACCCACAAGGTCAAAATAGGTGCCAATAACTCCGACAGCAGACCTGTCACTAGCAGTGTCCCCCAAGGATCTGTACTGGGACCCCTATTTTTTGGCATCTACTTCTCAGAGGTCCAAGCAAAGACAAAGGGCCTGTGGCTGACCAAGTTTGCAGATGACTGTAAGTTGTGTACTGTCATTGACTCCCCAAACGATGTTAACATACTTTAAGACGGTCTCACAGTAACAAATGACTGGTGCCAAAGTCATGGCCTTAAGTTAAATGCAGAAAAATGTATTATCATACCCTTCAGCAAAAACACAGCCCCTCCTAATTACCACATTAGTGGCAACCCCCTAAGTACACAACCTGTGACGAAAGAGCTGGGTACACAAGTTGACAACAGTCTCATATTTGACCATCATTTAGCGACAGTGGTCAGAAAAGCCTTTTATTTGTCTCATCTCATAAGTAAAGGGATTGTATCCAGAAAAAAGGAAGTTATTACCTCTCTGTACTCCTCCCTCATTAGGCCAATAATTGAGTACAACACCCTTTTTGGTATGTACCTCTCCAAACATTTACACCAACTGGAAAGGCCACAGAAATATCTCACAAAGAGAATCCATGGCCTCCAATACCTGTCCTATGTGGGCAGGCTCAAATTAGAATCACTCTACTCTGTATCATACAGATTGCTCAGACGTGATCTGTGCCTCACCTATGAGGCATTCTCAGACCCTGGTCTACTAGAGATGCTCCATATCTGTAAGTCTAACTTCTCACATAGTACCCAGGCGAAAAGCTTAAATTTAATATGTGACATTAACAAAACTTGCCGGAGAGAGAGGTTTGTCTTCCAGAGGCTACTCTGTCTCTGGAATAGACTCCCCATACACTTCAAACAAAGTATGTAGCTGACCCTCTTCAAGCACAACCTTGATGAGTGGATGGGCAATCACAAATTTATCCCAGGGGTTCCACCTGTGTCCCTCATTGGCAGGGACAACAGGTGCTGATTGAGGTTTCTTTTTTGGGGATAAACTCTTGGCTAGGCTTGTAATGGACCCAGAGCCATTAGCCTAGTAATCTCCTATGATCCTATAACCAGCTCTTTGTTAGATTTCAAGACAACAAGCTAAGTACCCTTACCTCAAAACAAATAATTCCTAGATGAATTTCCTTAGTTATTTCTTTTTATTATGCCTTCCTTCACAAATCCCCTCCACAGCAAGTTAAAGACCATTTCACTGGAGCAGTAGCTTCTTTAGGAGCTTTTTAAAGGGTCTGGACCCTAGAACCTACTTAGAAGCTGCCTCTTGGTCTTCAGTGTACACTTTTACTAAGTACTATAAAACTGATGTTTTCTCCAGATCTAGGACTGGTTTTGTCTGATCTAGCATTCAGTGAATTATGGATTTCAGCTCCACTGCAAGATACTCTAAAAGCTTTGGGAATCTTCCCATATGTAGTGAGTACTACAACAGTGAGCAATTAAGGACAACGTACAGTTGTGTAAAATCTTACCATGACCGTAGATGTCTAATTAGATCACTGCTGCAGTATGAACACCCTCTCTCTGTCCCCCCTTA
The DNA here is from genome assembly GCF_019279795.1 of Protopterus annectens. NCBI lineage: Eukaryota > Metazoa > Chordata > Ceratodontiformes > Protopteridae > Protopterus > Protopterus annectens. Next base: position 1,814,321,206 of record NC_056737.1, on the reverse strand, counting down.
TTTTTTGCATATTTTTTTATTTTCATTTTCCTCCTTTTCCAGATGGTGATGTGTACTCTTTTAGTATATCCCCCTCTCTCTTCTGAATAACCCTTTTGGTCTAGGGCAAGAAAGTCTTGAGGACTTTCATGCCTGTACATCCCTTAGTACTGCTTTGCAATTTCATGCTTAGGGCATATGTCAAACATACATCATGAGAAGTAGTACTTTTGGTATGCTGGACAAATGTTTTGCATCTCTGACACGATATTTCCCATACATAATGAGTACTGCAACAGTGATCTAATTGGACACCTACTGTTATGCTAAGATTTTACACAATTTACATAACTGTACTTTTTGTATGATGGCTACAGTATTTAAGGTGCCCCATGCCCACTGTCACATGCACGTCTTGCAGTGGACTATCTGGAATCAGTTAAAATCAGTCTTCTCATCTCCTTTTGGATTGGAAGAGGGTTTCAGAAATGTGCAGATCGCATTTCTGCTAGTGACTTCACATTCTCAATTTGTCTGTGGTCATCCTCTTCCATCTTTCAGTTCCATTACTGAAGATCACCATGAATGTATCTGCCCTGGATTAGTGGTTAGGGCCATACCTCTCAGCCATACCGAATTCCTTGGTATTTCCCAGTTTTGAGGCTAAAATAATGGGGTACCACGAATTCCCGAGTGGCCCCTTGAAATCACAGTTTTTTTTGTTTGTTTTCTTTATTTTGTTTTCTTTATTTAAAATTTTTAATTTATGTTGTCACGAATGTCTATTCTTAGCTAGCAGTCTGCTGCCTGTCTTGGACCTCTGGGGAGTTTTACCGACTATCCGATATGTGTACCAGTATTTACATGGCTATGCTCGTGCACAATATCCAAAGTGCATGTAAATATTTATTTTAATAAATCAAATACGAGCGCACATTGACATAAAATGACCAAGCACTGCAGCAATCACTTGTCATCCCTTCCCATTACTTCCATACTCACACCACCGAAAACTACTCAGGGCGCCATTAGACAAGTTACCTGCAAATACTACCCCCGACAGATACAAATTCCACTACACTATGTACACAATTAACTTCATTGTTTCACAATAATCAAATGTCATTATTTCTCACAAGACAGATGCACACTACTTTCAGGTAAGTTGATAAAAAATGTCCTAGACCGAATATAGCGACTACATTAGCCCACGAGTCTGCCTCAGATTGCGATGTATTATTTACTTAGCATCCTACAGCATATGCACTCAGCAACTACACAACACTACAAACAATTCCAAGCACTGCGCAGTACTGCCATTTTCCCGTATGCTGTACAATTTTTGCAATACAGATGATTACACAGTTACAACATAAAATGCAAAAGTCCATTATAAAATGATTATGCTACCATAACAATGGTTAAGTATGTTTTGTTGCTATGGGTCCCCTTAACTCCTTCTGCCTCTGGTAAACCACGTGCACAGGTGGGTGGCACTGCAAAACAACTCCTTAGAGTCAACAGAAGTAAAACCAAGTTTTTATCATACTTTGATTTCCCCCAAATATAAAACAGTGTGACAGAAAACAAAACTTATGTTTGTATAACCAGAATTATTATCAAAATGCTACATGGTTATGTGTTACATTTGAGGAGCGTAGCGGACGTGTTGTCCAGAATATTATTATTTCAACAGCTATAGGAACTGTTCATACAAAATGTGCACTGCTCATAAACATTCTTGTTGTGTTAAGCTATTTCCCCAACTTTAAATTGTACCTGTAATTCTACGCAATAGTCGGTGGAATCCGGGCGTGAGGGGTGTAAAGAAAGGTTGAAAAGTGCTATTAACAGGAACAAGTTCCACTTTCACAGCTCCTTCCCAACCGGGTACTACAGAGTTCCGCCTGTATGCATTTTAAAGATGTAAAATTGGTACTGGAAGCCAAACAGTGTCTCCCCAATATTGCAGTAATGGGCTTACCCACTCAGTGTTTCGTACAGACATGCAAAAATGATTTCATCAATATACCATTCCATTCTGAACTTATATTTTGGGCTCATATAACTCTAAAATTGTATGCACATCTACCCCCTACTGTTTAGTTTGGCAGGTAGCCACATGCGGAACAGGTCGCATTGCTCTTTGGGAATCCTACTTTGGAGACTAAGTAAATTTCAATCCCACAAAGTTTATGAAAACGTTAAATTGTACCTGTGATTCTGCACAATAGTCAGTGGAATGCAGACATGGGGAGTGTAACAAAAGGTTGAAAAATGTTATTACCAGGAACAAGTTCCACTTTCACAGCTCCTTCCCAACCTGGTACTACAGAGTTCTACCTGTGTGCATTTTAAAGATGTAAAATTGGTACTGGAAGCCACACAGCGTCTCCCCAATATTACAGTAATGGGCTTACCCACTCAGTGTTTCGTACAGACATGCAAAAATGATTTCATCAATATACCATTCCATTCTGTACTTATCTTCTGGGCTCATATAACTCTAAAAATGTATGCACATCTATCCCCTACTCTTTAGTTTGGCAGGAAACCACATACAGTACAGGTCACATTGCTCTTCAGGAATCCTAGTTTGCAGACTAAGTAAATTTCAATCCCACAAAGTTTCTGAAAACTATGACTGTTGAATACAGCCACTTCAAAAAAAAAAAAAACCTGCAATCACTGCCTTCCCTGTAAAACCCAGTCCGAACCACTGCGCGCAATTTCAGGGTTGATATTTTTAATACGGGAATGTTTCACTTTCATTTTAGTGAAAAAGTTGGTTAACTTATTGTGTAAACATTTATAATGTGATTTCAGTGCTCGACTAAATGAAGCTTATTCTAATTTTCTGAGCAGGACAACAACATGGCATGTTTAAACAGGAATTAAAATAAGAGTTTCTTAATATATTGGTATAAATTTAGATGGGTGAAGCTCTACACATCCACCTTCTAGTTTTGATGGCATGAACCTCTTGCAGCCCCAGGCAGATATGCTTTAACTGCAAAGCTGGTGCTGGCAGGTGGACGGAGAGTTTGAGACTAACCCTTTACAGATACAGCTCAGAGTATTAAACTGAGATGCATTAAGCAGAGGTGAGCAGCATGCTTCCTAGTATGCACTGGTAAACTTTGTTTGTGACACTAAAGGAATGTTGTGCATTTATTCACTTCAGATACGTTTTGCTTTGTAAGTCAAGTTTGTGGCCATTTAACATAGTCAGCCTAGAAAGTCATACTTTACATTATCTAAGTGTTGTAAATACACATATTTACTATGCTGATTATCATGTTACAATTACTTTTCTCTTGAAAAAAGGCTGTTCAGTTTGTTTGAATGTTGATAACCCACAATCCCATAGTAGTGGGCAGGGTTACATAATTATGTATGTAATTTTATGTTAATCAGTGTCCTGTTTTTTGGCTAGTTGTACCTACTTTTCATGGACCTTTGTCCAGATTTTTGGTGTTTCAAGGTTGAGAGGTAGGGTAAGGGCATTTGTCAGCGCAGAGTGGTCCAAAATTTGTAGTCAACAGCCGAGACCAACTTTCTGAAAATCAGAACAGTCTTGCATGACTGTACAATCACTTCATAACACCCTCCCACAGAGTACCATTGTCATGGTAACAGACGACATGACAGTTCTATGGGACATAAACAAACTGGGCAAAATTAATTTATATCCTATGTGTTGGGAAGCTGAGCAGGTCTGAGAACAGGACATCTCCTCTCATTTTTTTCTTCTTGCTGGCCATATTCCTGGAAAAGTCAGATTGTTAGTAGGCTGTGCTATTGCTCTCTGATGATGCCAGGTGGTCATTGCCATTCGTGAAGGAAGCTTTGCTATGATTATTTTGTATTCCCAATAAAAAACAAATGCAGCAACTTTTTTACTTGATACTCCCAGTGTAGAAAATGACACAAGGATGCTTTGATCCAGATATGACATATAGATTTTCTTTATGCATTTTCCCTTTCCCTGATTTCCAGGTTCATCCAGAAAGTAATTTTATGCAAGGGCAGATTCATTCTAACTCCCTCTTGGCCCCAGGCACAATGGTTCTCTTATCTGTGGCCTCATGTTCTGGAGAAACCTGTATGGCTGAAGGCATTCAGAATCCTTCTGTCTCGCATGTCTGGGAAGATTCACCCAAACATTCACTCCATCCACATGATTGCTTTGTCTCTCCACTTTCTTTGATTGCCAGGGATACGTCTTACCCTTCAAATGTTAGCCAGGTCATTATTCATGGCCAGAGACTGCTCACTAGAAAGAACTACAAGGTTAAGTGGCATCATTTTGTGGTGTGGACCTCTTCCAAGGGATGAGACTCTCTTTCAACTTCAGTTCTGGCTGTGTTGGATTACTTTGCTCTCATTTTTTATTGAGTTAAGTTGCATTTTTTTAAGGTTCATTTATCTGTGAAATCTAATGATGTTGTGTTGTCCTATCTCACCTCCATTCTTACAATGATGGGTTTGGAACCGATCCTCGTCTCCGACTTGGCCGAATACCTAGCTAAAAGTCTGAAACCTGTCTCGTAGCAAGAAGGTATCCCACAGTGCAGTGGTGAAATTCCCCAGATCTCGTTTGCCACTTTGAGGTTGGATGCGCTCATCTTGGCCGTGGCTAAGTTGTGTCAATTTTTTCTATTATCTTGACTAAAACTTGTTATATTTACATATATATATATATATATATGTATATATATATATATATATATATATATATATATAGAGAGAGAGAGAGAGCCTTTATCTTTTAGTTTAACTCATTGGTGCCTCTTTGCTGCTTGTTGTTAGTTTGTGATAGTTTTTTCCCCCTTTAGCATGGCTTTTGCCTTCGCTTTGTAGACCCCTTTTGGTATCCCGTGTAGTGGTTATTGTTCGTCTGTTGGTCTCTTTATAGCTCGTTTGCGTTAAAAGAGCTATTGCCTGTTTAACTTAGAGGGCTGTTAGTCTTTATTGTCTTGTCCAAAAGAATAAATAGAGCCATTTAAGTTAGAGGTTCTATTTTTCTCCCCTGTTGTCTCTCCTGTGTGTTGTTCTGTAGTAAATGTTGGTGTTTCTTTAGCTATTTTAGCTTTAACAAAAATCTTTTCTTGTTGTTATTGCTTTGTTGTTGCTGTCGCCTTCAAGGTCTTAACTTGAAAATGTCTAAAGACCAGAAAGAGAGAGAACACAAGCCTTCGGGCTTTAAGAAATGTCAGAAGTGCTTGCAAAAAATGTCCATTACGGATAGACATGTTATATGTGTTTATTGCCTTGGTGCCATTCATCTCCAAGAAGACTGCACGTTTTGTCATTCTTTTAGTGCTAGAGTACTTAAGGAAAGGAGAAATAAGTTGATTCTGAAAGGGCTCTTAAAGCCTTCTTTTGTGGAAGCCATCCATAGTTCTTCTTCCTCTTCTTCGTCACCTTCCTCTAAAAAGGTCAAGTCTTACAAAAGACACTCACCCGCTACATCGGCTCAGTCAGAGACGCCAGTCAAACTTCCTAAAATTTCAAAGACCACTACTTCCTCGGCACCAAAGTCTTCGGAGCCATCGGAAGTCCTTTTGGTTAATAGGCCAGGTACTTCGACTCCAAAGCCTTCGGAGCCACAAGATACCTTCACTCAGAGCCAGTCCATTGATATTTCACCGGTTTCTCTGATGTTGAGATAGTCAATCCTTCATAGGTGTCGATCTCTTTCCCTATCTTCCAGGTCTACAAGGAGCTTATCAGATGATGACATGGAACGGGTGGTGCGAAGATTCCTCAAGTCGCTGGCGCTGACTAAATTATTCTCGGCTCCCACCCATTTGGTCTCGGAGCCTGCTGTGCCCACTGTTGTTCCTCCTCCAAGCCAAGCTGGTCCTTCGGAGCTGGAGTGCTTGGTACCACTTACCGTGGACATGTCAATTCCGGGACACCTTTCAGTGTTCATGGAGCCAACATCTGCTCCGACTCTCTCTGAGGCGTCCAGTGAGTCTGGGAGCTGGGGTTCCCTGGTTGGCCCCAGGGGGGATTCTCAGCCCCGATCTTCTTTGGTGCCAAGTCTACCCCTCATAGCATCGGCTCAGGTTAGCTCGGCTCTCACATCAGCCTCGGGTCCGATCTCATTGGTTCCGTTGCCTCCGTCTGTCTCCTCTGAGTTGGGGGCATCTTCGGAGCTGGCGGGATCCGCCTTTGAGCTGATGAGGAGTGTGTCGTCTACCCATTCAGCACCACAGACGGATACCGGTACTTGTCCCCCCAAGGCACCGGCTACTGTCTAAGCACCACCCATTCCCCAAGACAGCAGAGGCCCAGAGCCTCAGGATCCCCCATTGGGCGAACCCCTCTCCTCTGAGGCCTCCCAAGAATATCCTTCTGTGGAGCCACCTCGGAAGAGACTCTGCAAGAGGAAGCATGTTGACTCCCCAGATGAGTCCATCACTTCAGACACTGACCTTGATGAGTCGGAAGGGTCCCCACGGTCATCCTCTGACGATATCTCATTTGCAGATATTCTAGAGATCCTCAAGCAAAGAGGCAGCTGGCAGGTCCCCACCCCTTCTGATGAGGAGTCAGTGTACCTGAAGGCTTTTGGGTCTCAACATTCAGCCTCCTGGGTGTCTCTGCCTTTTGATGAACTTATGGACCTGGTTAGTCAAAAGGCATGGGAGTCACCCGACACTACGGAACCGGTCCCTTGGAGGCCAAACAATTTTTTGTCAGCAACTTCGGACAAGGAATTTCTAACAAAGGGGGTACCCATAGATGCTATGGTGGTGGCAACAGCCACCAAGAAGGTACTTGCAGAGACTTCCTTATCTGTTCATGCTCCGAATAAAGACTCTCGAATGATGGACACATATGGGAAGTGTATCTTTTCTTCAGCGACTTTCTCTCTGCGATCGCTGAACTACTTATCCCATTTTACGAGGCTACAAAGAGATCTCCTGAAAGAGCTATGAGATACTCTACAAGGTTCCTTAGCTGTGGGGGTGAACGAGAAGATCTCCTCCCAGCTTTCCACCTTAAATTCCATTGTCAACTTCTCCATGAGGCTCATTTCATACGCAGCAGATGGAGTGAGCAGGGATTCTGGAGTTTCCCTTAGGAGACATTCCTGGATGTGCTTGTGCAATTTTGCAGAGCCCTTTAAGTCTACCTTTACTAACACCCCTTTTGATGGTTCCTCACTCTTTGGACCCAAAGTAATAGACACTCTAACCTGGTGCGAGCAGGAAGGGAAAACTCTCACTGCTGTTGGAGTACGTTTTTCTGTACCTTTAAGACCTTATCCTAAAGGTCAGAAGAGTGGAAAGATGTGGTTCAAATGATCCCAGAGATTTTTCCAAGACGCATGGGGTGATACCTTCCCCAGGGGCAAAGGGAGAGGTAATAATGGTAGACACCACCACAGAGGCAGAGGGGGCCCACAAAACCAGGGTGACTGTGATTCCTTTCACGGCCACCCTTATCAGTGCTCCTGAAAGGAGGCCTGACTACTCTACTCTGGAGGCAGTCGGGGGACGTTTATCAATGTACCTAGAAGCCTGGCAAAATATCACAAACAACAAATGGGTACTAAATATAATATCCAGAGGTTACTCCATCTCTTTTTCCAAACCTGTTCCACAGACCAAAACAATCCCAGATGTTCCACCCAATCTAAGGGAACAAGCAACTATAGAGATTCAAACGTTGCTTCACAAAAGAGTCATCCAAGAAGTCCCCGCAGACCAAATAGGATTTGGAACTTACTCAAGATTCTTTTTGGTGCCAAAAAGAACAGGGGACTGGAGGCCCATATTAGTCCTAAGCAAGCTAAATGAATTTGTCAAGAAGTCAAAGTTCCGAATGGTGACACTGCAGTCTATACTTCCCTTTTTAGGAAAAGACAATTGGATGTGCTCGATAGACCTTCAAGATGCTTATTACCACATAAAAATGGACAGGACATCAAGAAGGTACTTACGCTTGCCAGTTCAGAACTCTGCCCTTTGGTCTCACTACAGCCCCCAGAGTGTTTATCAAATGTATCACTTGAGATGTCTAGGATTCCGTGCGTTTCCCTATCTAGACGACTGGCTCCTATCCGCCACCACCAAGCATCTACTTCTACAAGCTAAGGACCTAACTTTGGACATATGCAATCAGCTGGGCATTACAGTAAATTTTCAAAAATCTGCCTTGTCACTTCATCTATGGTAGCACGTCTTCCAATTATAGCACTCAGACAGCAGATACTTCGCCTCCTTCCCAAGAACAAAGTGAAAGCAAAGCTAATTCTAAGATTATTAGGAACAATGGCTTCCACGATTACACTGGTCCCTCTTGCCAGAATGCACATGAGGATCCTTCAGTAGCTATTATTCTCCCAATGGTCACTTCAAGAGCTTCCAGTGTTTCATCTGATCAGAATAACAGAATCTTGCAAGAACGACTTGAGTTGGTGGATACACTCCAATCATGTAACAATAGGCAGACCCTTTGTTCCACTTCAACCAATAGCTACAGTGACCACAGACGCTTCCCAGATAGGGTGGGGGGAGGGGGCATTATCTGGGAAGAACAGTCCAAGGTACATGGCAGTAACACGAGGCTCACTTGCATATAAATATTCTAGAGATGAGAGCAGTGCTTTTTGCGTTGCAAGCCCTTCAAGACTCTCTCCCTCTAGGGACAATTGCGATACAGTCAGACAATATGTCTTTGGTTTGGTACATAAACAAGCAGGGGGGAACCAGCTCTTAACCCCTTTGTCGAGAAGCCCTAAGAGTATGGCAATGGGCAGTTTCTTCCCAGCGCTTTCTAATCGCAACGCACATTCTGGGGAAGTCCAACGTGATAGTGGACAAGCTGAGCAGAGCAATATTAATGCGTCACGAGTGGTCACTCAATCAAAATGTAGTGGAAATGATTTTCCAAACATGGGGACAGCCTTGCTGTGTTCTCTTTGCCACTCTCATGAATGCCAAGTGCAGCAACTATTTTACCCTAATTCGTGCAGCAACTATTTTACCCTAATTCCCCCCCCGGGGGAGACACCGAGAGATGTTCTTGCTCACGATTGGCCCTAGGGACTTCTATATGCCTTTCCACTGTTTCCTGTCATACCCAGAGTAATTCAGAAAGCATAAAGCTCGGGAAGCAGGATAATTCTTATTGTCCCTTACTGGCCTCAACAAGTTTGGTTTCCCCTTCCTTTGGCCTCAACTTCAGGAGAAGCCTTGGATTCTGGACCCAGTGCCAGATCTGCTGACTCGTATGTCAGGGGAGCATCATCCATCTCTCCACACCCTGAAACTGACAGCTTGGCTGCTTCACTTCCCAATTTAGTCAGGCTTCACAATTTTACTGCTACGGTTAGACATATCTTAATGACCTCCCATAAAGCTTCCACTAGAAAGCTGTATTCTAGTAAATGGAGGAGGTTTTCCCTTTGGGCTCAAGATAAAAACATTGATCCTTTCTCTGCACCTATTCATTCTATTTTGGAATTTTTGGCCGAACTGTTTCAGCAAGACTCAGCTGCAGCAACCATCAAAGTTCAACTTACTGCAATTTCTAATTTTCATATTGGTGATACTACTTACAACTTAATGTCACACAGGTTGTGTAGAGCCTTCTTTAAAAGGTGCTTCCTTATTAAGACCTCCCTTCAAGGAACCCTTTTCTCCTTGGGATCTAAATTTTGTTTCGTCTGTTCTCACTTTACCTCCCTTCGAGCCTTCTTCATCTTCAGACCTCAAGTTCCTTTCATGGAAAACCTTGTTTCTAGTGGCTATACTTCTGCTAGAAGGGTGTCAGAATTGCAAGCTCTTTCTATTAAACCACCATATTTGATTTTTCATAAGGATAGGGTATCCTTACTTACTAATCCATCCTTTCTACCTAAAGTCTCTTCTCCAGACAACATAAACCAATCCATAGAACTTCCAGTATTCTTTCCTAACCATAGCAACAATTCAGAGTACACATTACATCAACTGGACATGCACAGACAACTCAGATTCTATTTGCATAGAACCAAAGACTTCAGAAAATCTGACCAATTAGTCGTATCCTTCTCTGATGCAAAAAAAGGATCCTCAGTCTCAAAAACTACTCTTTCTAATTAGCTTTTAAATTGTATTATGTTCATCTATAACTCAAATCACAAAGATTTACCTTTCAAAGTGAAGGCTCGTTCCACTAGAGCAGTGGTCACATCATCTGCCTTTCAAGCCAGAATTCCCATAGATAATATTTGTGCAGCAGCTACTTGGTCTACTCCACATACGTTTATCACTCATTACAAAGTGGATTTTGCCTCCAGGGACAGGGCATCCTTTGGCTCCACAGTGCTGAAAGATGTACTCCCGTGAGCCACCCAGGAAAAAGGTGCTAGGGACGCTGTTCCATCATTGTAAGAATGAAGGCGAGATAGGACAACATAACATAAAGAAGTTATGTACTCATCATAACATTCCATGTTTGTTGTCCATCTCGCCATTCATTCTTATGAGCCCTCCCCCCTTCCCCCTGCCAAAGACTCCTTGTAGACCTGGTAGATTTTTCACCACCTTCAGGAGTTGTTTGTCTCAGCTTGTTTCTCCTTCCAGTACATTTAGTATGGACTTAGATATATGTTTATATGTATATGTTTGTACATATTTATGTAGTGTACATATTCAGTATTAGCAGCAAACAAGATCTGGGGAATTACACCACTGCATTGTAGGATAACTTCTTGCCATGAGCCAGGTTTGAGACTTTCTGCTAAGTATTCGGCTGAGTTCCGAACCCATCATTGTAATAATGAACGTCGAGATGGACAACAGACATGGAATGTTCTGGTGAGTACACAACTTTTTTTTCATCAAGGGGTGTGTGAGAACACCGTGGCTTTTACTCAGCCTATAAAACCTTTCTTAAGGGGTCCTTTCAAGATGCACCTTCCTTTCAAGGAACATGTTCCACCTTGGGATATCTCCATTTTCACCACCACATATGGTAGAGCTTAAGTATCTGATGTCTTTTTCAATTTGTCTTAACTGTTGGATATATCACATCCAGCCAGACCCAAAGCCGGCAACATTCAGACTTTTTGGATCCAAGGCTCAGGCTTTTCTCCCTGCCCATAATCCCCCTCTGCCCTGACAACTCCTCAGATCTCATTTGCTGCTCAGCCATATGTGGACTCCTAGATTCAGCACAGTGTGCAGTGATTTTTTAAAAATTTTCCTCCGATAAGAGAAATGTAAGAATTTTCCACCTTCAAAGTATTGCTGTGGGATCCTGCTTGTGTGATCATCTTCTTTTACCTTTTTTTGATAGCAGTTATATAGTAGTTAAATAGTAGTAGCTTAAGCATTCATGGCTTTTCTTGTCCTCCCCTTTAAAATAATATAGATTGTAGACTGAATTCCTTTAATGAATTTATCATTCTATTTCTTAACTCTGTCATAGTTAGCTTATGGTGCAGTGTTAGAGTGCTGCTTTAACCTTTGGGGTTTTCCTTGTTTGCTGCTGCTGTTTCAGATTAACCTCTTTTCCATGTCCAGCAAGGCTTCAGCCTTTAAAAAGTGTTCAACTTGCAGACACACTATACCCGCTCAACATCCATATACTAAATGTGTAGGCATCTCATCTTGAAGATAATTGACAGCTTGTTCTTCTTTTAGGCCTAGGGACTTCTCGGACTGGTAATCCAAATTAGAGCTGAAAGGCCCCTTCCCTACCTCAGTGGAAGAATTGGCCTCTTCCCTCTCAGGTTCTCCCTCTGCTAAGAGAGCTGCTGAGAAGGCTAAGGGAGACAAGTCTAAGGAGAAAGGGAAAGAGAGAGGGGAAGGAAGGAGAGAAATTCAGAGAAAATGATTGAGAAAAAAAGTCCCTGGACCTTATTGGGGTTGTAGGTCAAACCCTGATGCTTTTCAAGCTTTCAGAACTATTTTTTATTTGGAACAGATAAGAATCCACTCACCTACTCCTCTCTTGGTAGTGTAGCCAAGGTTCTGTCTGGAACTGACTACCCCTTGGCTCTGACCACCAAATCTGCAGTCTGAGAGGTCCTTTCATAGGTCCTCCAGGCCACCTTGGATGGCCTCCTTGCTTGGGTCAAAATGATCATAAAGGAGCTTAGACGAGGGGGATGCAGACAAGATGCAGAAGTTCCTGAGGATCCAAATACAGATGGGGGTCCTTTCCACCCCTCATGTACTGGAAGTACTAGGACCAGGCCCTGCCACCCTCCCCCTCCTTCCTTCCTCCTTCACCAATCCGACCTTTGAATCTGGTGGTTTTGGAACTGTTTCCTATGGGATGCCTTTGTTGGATCCAGTAGTCTGGTAGCCTTTGACTCTGCTAGTTTCCCTTACCTGCTCGACTCCAACAGCATCAAATCTCTGGGGATCACAGAGACGAGAAGTCAGATTTGTCCCTTCTCCTTGGTACATCAGAGTTAGGTAGCTTGACCTCAGTATTCGCTTTGGAACATAGCTGGACTGTCTCTTGAGAGGGTATCTTGTTCAGATCCCCGGATCCCAAGAGAACCCTTCAAGGACTGGCTTCAGCTTTGGCCTATGAGGCATTTGAAAGGGTTCACTTATTATCTAGAGAGGAGATATCCTGCCATTGCTGGATCTGTCCTGTTGCCTTCTGGCATCTGTGGCACCTCTCCCACATCTTCTTGTTCCTTAGGGACAGCCAGCTTCAGTGGGCCCCAACAAGGCTGATGAGATTCTCCTTCTGCATCTGAATCCTTCCCTAGATCATCCTACTTTAGAAGAGCACAGAGAGCATTCATTTAAAAGGAGGCGTTAGATGTTCCACAGAAATCTTCCAGTGAAGATACCAATTTCGATGAAGGGGAAGGAGGGGAAGATATATCCTTTGGGCACATCCTGGAAGTATTCTGCAAAGCAGCGACAATACTCCAATGTGCTGTCCCAAGAGGACACTGTATTTCTCAAGGCCTTTGAAGCTTAGCCCATCTACTTCTTGGATGTCCCCCCAGTTGACAAGTTTATTGATCTAGTGTCACAGTGAGCATGCAAGGAGCTGGAAGTGGTGGAACTCATACCTTATAAATCCAACAAGATTTTAGTTTCACCATGAGAAAGACCTCATTGGAGCAAAGGTCGTACAGTAAATGCCTTCATGGTGGCGGTCGCCGCTAAAAAAGAACTCTCGAGTGGGAGCTCTTCTGCCTGCCACCCAAACAGGAAGTTTTGGGCTTTAATGAATTTCAAAAAGCAAACTTGTGCTTCAGCGAAGTTTGCATTATATGTGCTGGACTATCTAGTACACCTGACAGATTTCAGAGGGACCTGTCCAAGGAACTTTCCAATTATCTGTCCGGTGCCATAACAATGGTGGCTTTGCAGTTGGCAATCTTGTAATCCATTTCAAATGTGTCCATGCACCTCCTATCCGGTGTGGCAAATGGCACATCCAGAGTGATAGGCATCGTGCATTGCTATACATCAACACATCTGGATAGCATCTCTGTAATTTTGCAGAAAACTTTAAGATGTTGTTTTTGAATGTTTCTTTTGATTGCTTGACTCTCTTCAAGCCCAAAGTTAAAGACACACTTACTAGATGTGAACAAGACAGCAAATCCCTGTCAGCCACCAGGAACTGCTTCTCCACCCCTCAAGGGACCTTTTCCTGGAACCAAAAGGGTAGTAGGAGGCTATAGTACTTAGTCTCATAGTTTTCCTCATGACAATTCTGGAGAGAGACCCCCCCCCCCCCGGAGACAGAAAGGGCAACAACAACAGTGGACATCACCTTAAAGGCAGAAGTGATCTGCAGAACCAAGGGTTCCAAGGTCCATTCACCTAATGCTGCACTCTGGCGGCAGTTGAGGGTGGGTTGTTTATCTCTGCATCCTCATGCCAGGTAAGCCATCATTCCCAATTCATGTATGCAGAGAGTTGTATCCTGAGGCTATGCCATTTCTTTTTTTACTCACCTCAAATGCCACTAAGAAGACTTCCTGATGTTCCACCCCCACCATTGAAAGCAGCTCAAGAAACCGCAAAGCTGCTAGACAAATGAGTTATCCAGGAGGTTCCACCAGACCAGGAAGATACAGGATCATCTTGAGGTTTTTTTGGTTTTGAGGAAAAATGGAGACTTCAGACTCATTCTGGACTTCAACCACCTAAACCGGTTTGTAAAACATGTAACCTACCAGATGGTCCTTGTTCAGTCCTTTTTTGCCTCTTCTAAGGAAGGACAACTAGATGTGTTCACTGACAGGGTGCCTACCATCGCATAAAGATGGCCAAGTAGTCCAGTAAGTTTGTTTACTTTTGGCTTGGAGCCATTCTCTTTCAGTATAGGGCACTGTCCTTCTGTCTCACTACAGCCCCCTGGGCATTCACCAAATGTATACTAGTGGTTGCAGCACATCTCAGGCTGCAAGAATTCTGGGTGTTCCCATATCTACATGACTGACTCATAACCACTACCACACAAGGGTTATGCTAATCCAAACCAGAGGCTTCTTGCTCCAATTATGCCTTCAGCAAGAGATCACAGTCATCCTGAAGAAGTCCAAATTAACACCTGTCCAGACAGCAGAATTCATAGGATGCCACCTGGATAAACTTACATATAGCCAAGCCCCAGAATCCAGATTAGCCAGTCTGTCAACAACCCTCCTTGGTTTTGTCTCTACAAAATCCCACAACAAGATACATCCTGTGTCTTTAAGGCTCTATGACGGCTTCCATAATTCTTGTTCTTCGTGCCAGATTTCATATGAAGGTGTTACAGTAGAATGTTTCAGTACAGGGTGTATTCTACACTAGCCTATGCACTTTCCAGTCAAACTCATGAGAATCTGAAAAACAACATGTTCAGTAGTGGCTAAGTTTTCCTCTAGTCTTTCTTGGTCATCCCTTTAGTCTTCCTTCCCCCATAGCCACTGTAACCACACATACTTCCTTCTGAAGTGGGAGGCCATTTTGTGGGGGAAGACTGTCCAAGGCACATCCTTGCCTCTCAAGTATACCTCATTTGGCATCTTAAAAAGTTCATGTTCCTCAAGGTTCCACATTGAAAAGGTCTGTCACACATTCAGTGATAGAAATTTTTTAACTGATATCCATGGTTAATAGAAATGAATCATATTAATTCATTAAAATACTTTTTTGACAAGTAAAACCAGAATATTTTAACCATACTGTGACCTTACTAGTTGAAGTTGATAGTCACCCATTAGTATGTTTTCCATATTCTGCCCATTTGTTCCACATTATGAGGGCTGGTATTCCTCATTTTAAAGATGGAAGGTTGAGAGCTATGGCACATGGACTTCGAAAAGAAGCCAGTCTTCACATCAGTGTTCTGGAGATGAGGGCAGTCCTTCCCAGGAGTCCCTCCCCAGGGATGTGATTGGGATTCAGACAGACAACATATCAGTGATCATTTACCTCAGCAAAAAAGGCGGGTCCCACTTGTATCCATTATGTCGGTAGACCTTGAAGATCTGGCAGTGGGCAATGTCTTCCCGGTACTTTCTGGCTGCAGTGCATATTCCAGGGAAATTCAGTGTATTAGCAGACAGGTTGAGCAGGTCTGTTCTTCTGCGTCAAGAATTGTGTATCAATCAATCAGTGCCTGACAAGAATTTTCAGCTGCTGGGGCCAGCTTTGCTGCAGTCTGTTTGTAGTCTCATCCAAGACCAAATGCAACAGCCCCTTTGCCCTGGTTTGGCCCCCAGAACTCTTGTACACTTATCCATCCATTCGCCTCTTAACTAAGTTTCTGCAAATAGCAACCTGGTACAAGGAGAAGGTAATCTTCATCACCCTGTTTTGTCCTGTACAGATATAGTTCCCCTATCTCTAGCTTCACTTGATGTTCCCTCCCTGGGTGCTGGAATCTCTTCCAGATTTGATTTCTTACCCATTCAGAAAGCCTCACGTGGACATCAAAGCACTGACCATTTTGTTTCTCCATTTCCAGTGATGGCCAGAAGTTCCAGGCTTTCCTGTACTGTAATCCACATATCATCATTTCAAAAGCATTCTGTAAGGAAAGTTTATAGAAACAAGTGGAAGAGATTTTCCATGCGGGCATCTGGTAAGGGTCTGGATCCTTTTTTAGCTGCATTGCCATCGATTTTAGATTTTTTGGCAGATTTATTTCATGCAGGAACTAGCTACTCCACCACCAAAGTTCATCTGGCAGCTATTTTGAATTTTCATGTGGTTGAAGGCTGTATTCCAGTTGCCCTGTTGAAACTATCTAAAACCTTTCTGTAGGGTACCTTCCTCCTACAGCATTCTTTAAGGGACCCTGTGCCACCCTGGGAAATTACTGTTTTACTTCAAGGCTTGATAAAACCTCATTTGAGCCTGTGGCTACTGCAGAATTGAAACATCTTTCTTGGAAAGCTGGTACTTCAGCAAAGAAGATTTCAGAACTTCAGGCCTTGTTGTATAAACCAGCATATTTATTTTTGCACACATATAGGGCTTCTCTTCGGACCAATCCTAATTTTCTCCCCAGAGTTGCTTCTGACTGCCTTGAATCAGGCTATTAACCTACTGGTTTTATTTACTAATTTCCCAAACAAAGGGAAATATACTGGATTTGCTGGATGTAAATCATCAATTATACTTCTTTTTGCACTGTACCAAGGACCTCAGAAAACTGATCAGCTCTTTCTTTCCTCCTGTAAAGCTAAATTGGGAAATAGTGTTTCCAGGGTTACACTATTCATGTGGCTGTCCAATTGCATTATGTTTGTTTATAAAGCCAAAGGATTGTCTCTACCCCACAAACCTAAAACTCACTGTTCTAGGGCTACAGCAACTTCCGCAGCATTCTTTTCTAGAGTTCCTATTGATGATATCTGTGCTGTGGCTAATTGGTCCACAGTGCACAAATTGATTTCCCCTCTATAAGCTGGACCTACATTCTTGGTCTTGGTGCTTGGGCTGTGTTTGACTCCACCATTCTGTGGAATATCCTTCCATGAGTCCTCAATGGATATTTAGTAGTCTGGGCCACTATCCCACCAGCTAAGACAGATAGAAAAGACAAAATTGGATATATTGCTAGATCTGTGATGTCGTCTTCCGTTCATCTCCTTGCCAAATTGTCATCGTCTTGGGCTGTCAGTTGACCATACTGGACCTTTCTGGAACCTGGTCTTGCCTTACAGTCCTCAACTATTTTTTTGTCATTTCAGGCCTTTTTTTCTTGTTGACGTGACATAGGAAAGGTTATTTGTATAGACAGGCAAATTCAATCTGAGGAACAGACAGGGTGGAGGGAGATTATGGATAGAGAGAAGAGCCTGAGTCTTGTGTCCAAAAAGTTTGAATGATTCTGGCTTCAGATCTGGTCAGATCCAATATACCCATAACTTGAGACACATGGAAGAAAACAACAGAGATCTAGCATTATTTAAGTACATAACTTACATTTCTATCTTGGAAAACTATACTTTTGTTGACAGTATTATCAGCAAGATGGATTTCAGAGTGTCAAGCTCTATGCTCTAACACCCTACACACCTAGCCACATCCTGAGATCCAAAGGCCAAAACCTCCTACATGTACACAATCCCCTACACCCACCTGGCCAACTATTACTATCCCACACCATAGCCAAACTGTGGAATACTCTCCCCACACCACTATGTAACATACCAAACCATAACAACTTCAAATCCATGCTTCTCTCCCATCTGTCCTCCAAATGGGAATGTCCTTCACATGCTTCCACCTAAAACACCCACACCACTAACTCCACACTTAAATCATCTTTTCTTTGTCAAATTTAACAAAATGTCATAGGTCTTTCTCTGTACATCTTTCCAGAATTTTTTCTTTCTTTTTGCATGCGAGCCTCTGGCCTATCTTCCACACATTCTCAAACTGATATCCTCTTAATTGCAAAGCAGTGTACATATTATTGTAAAACTGTTATTCCTGTACAGACTAATATTGACATATGAAACTCACATTATCTATTAGTAATGTGGCAACTTTCTGTAATTCTGCCTTTTGTAAGTTTATAAATTTCTGTACTTTATATTTTGTAATGTTGCAAATTTCTGTATTTTATATTTTGTAATGTTCCAAATCTCTGATTTTATACTATGTACCGGAGCTTTTCTCCTTGGGTCTCCACTGAAAATGGGCCACAAGCCCAGCTGGACTAACCCAGTTAACAAACAGTAATAAATAAATAAATGCATAACCCTCCCCACCCACCCTTATTTTCCATAATGACAGAGTATCTATGCAGATTAATCCTAGTTTCATGCATGAAATAGCCACTGAAACTGTATTAAATTTGCCTGCATTTTTTCCTGGAATATGCCAGTAGAAAGGAGTATTTGTTACACTGTTTGGGTTTGCACAGGCAGTTGCTTCTTTATTTGAACAATACAAAAGCTGTCAGAAAAATCTCACACCAGTGTTTGCTTTGTTAATGCTCTTAACATGACTGATTCCAGAGCAGTGTTAACTCAATGGTTGACAGAATGTATTAAATTAACACACATCTACTAATCAAACCTCCTGTACACTCACTCATAGCAGTAGCTTCCTTTAAAAGTGCTTCCTTGGATGAGCTTCATGCAGCTGCAACATGAGCTTCTCTACATACCAACATAAGATGTATAAGCTGGGTGTGATCTCAAGGTCTAGATTTTATTTAGGTGTTACTGTCTTGTATGAGATCCTTTCTTGATTCTGCCTAGGAGCACAAACTAAGTAATCTGTCATGCTGGGTGAAGAGGATTGACCAGATTACCTCAAATGTATTTGCCATAATGATAGATCTAGGTGGGCTTCAACATAACCCCCCCCCCTTCATCCCTACCTGTGTGATTTAAGGCCTGTGGAAAAATTGTGTCTCAGTTTCTTGTTTTCCAGAGTTGGATAATTTCCTTTCAGTATTTCCGCGGTGGTACAGCGGTAGCGTTGTTACCTCACAGCAAGAGGTTCTCCCGTTCGATTCTCGGCTTGGCTTGGGAGTGCCTTCTGTGTTGAGTCTGCATGTCCTCTCCGCAGGTGGGTAGCGTTCGAAAGACATGCGTGCGTAAATGGGCTTGCCTTTGTTGAAGGTTGGGCGTCGAGCTGGCACCTCGGTGTTTCGTAAAAATCTACTGCCAGTCATTAGCGGACCGGAGTTCTGCTGTGGCGACCCCTTACCGGGAAAAAGCCGAAAGACAAACAACAACATTTGCTCAACTTTGAGTGGCATTCTATCTAGAGATAGACATAGAGTGCTGAGTACTGTAGGATTAAGTGAGGATCTGTAGGTCTAGGTGAAGTATTGTTACCAAAACTGCCCTGATCCTAAGGCTAAGTACTATAAGTTGAGCAAGATGTATGCAGAACACCAAATTGTATTATTATAAGTATATAACTTTCATTTCACTTAAAACTATTATATAGTCTTGTGACTTGAATCATGGCTAAAGAGTTCTTGAAAGGACTGTGTATTTCTTTCTACATTAATAGATGAATAAATACATTTTGCAATGATATGTAGTGGACAGTATGTGAAGTTAGTTTTCTTGCGCTCTGACAATTTTTATAGATTCTTCCACATACATTTTGACAGGTGAATTATTGCATTATAGTGTTAAACACAAAAAAGCAAAGGAATGTATAACACAGCTTTACGAGTCATCATCTGACTTATTTCTAGTATTGTGCCTCTCCCTAGCTCTAATCCCATTAGAAAGTTAATGTTTTCTACATCATAGTGCATTCTTTCTGCTGTCAGAACCAATATTTACACTGTAGTCTCTACTACAGTCGACTGTAGTTTTTTTTCTTCATACACCCAAGCACTGCACTAAGTTAGATAAGACCCTTTACACAGACCAGTACAGCATGACTTAGTGTATTTCCAAGCACAATACTAAGAAGACTGTGACCCTTTTCATAATGTAAGGTCAGTGTGACAATAAATCATAACATTTTGTACATCTTCTACTTTACCTGTTTCATTATGAAGTTTTCATCATCAATCCCTATATCCCTATGAAGACTCATCTTGTCTTAACCTAGGAATAAAATAGGTGGACAGTTACTGGAACCATAAGATGACAAGCCATATAAACCTTTAAGCAGACCCTTTTCAAGCACTTTAATAGTGGTTACCTCCCAAATTGAGTGAGGCTGTATATGATAACTTGAGTGTCAGTTTGTAGCTACCCATCATCCATTCATGAAGACTAGCCTTAAAGGTAGCCAAAGTAGTACTTTGTTTGACCTTGCACTAGCATTTCACAGAACTTTGATGCACAAAACCATCATAAATAGCCAGCACTGCAAAGAGCTTTCTTCCCTTATTTCCTTACTCAGTGTTTCACATCCCACATCATTACTTGGAGTACTTTTACCAGTGTAGTAGCTAACACACATTTATCATTTGTTGGCTTTCTACAGAAATCTTCAGTCAGACTTTTTATAATATTAAAATTTTTTACAACTTTTTGCTTGGCAGTTGCTAGTCCATATATATTCATTTAATAAGAGCCTATAACTACTTTTTTGACTCTTGTCATTTAGAATCCTTATTACAGGGAGCTTAAAATATGACAAAGTATAAAATGTTTTTTATATCTCTTGAGCAGTTTCCCACATTTTCCTGGAAAAGCTCACTCAAGTAGCCCCTGTTGTAGAATAGACTGGCTTGTGGGAAAGGCAAATTTCTTGGGTTTGTATTCTTTATATTGTTTTCTCAATTGATTGCAATTTGCAAAAGTCCTTTTCCCTTGAATTACTAAAATACGTTCATCATTCTCACTTCTGCAGTAGGCTATAGTTATTTGGGGTCTAGT
Organism: Protopterus annectens; assembly: GCF_019279795.1. Lineage (NCBI taxonomy): Eukaryota > Metazoa > Chordata > Ceratodontiformes > Protopteridae > Protopterus > Protopterus annectens. Next base: position 1,814,300,433 of record NC_056737.1, on the reverse strand, counting down.
CTGCTCAGAATATAATGGCTGGTCAATCTTCAAAAGTCTTTGGCTTCCCTCCACACAAACACCTAGGCTGCTGTGTCTCAAGATCCACAGGGAAAAAAATATCAGCCTGTGTGCCATTTTCTTCAGTACTTTCTTGTCGTCCTCGAGAAAGCACTTCTGGACTTTACAGGATCAATGGTCAGCTCTGATCTTCCATTTCTGTCGGATAACTCTCCTTTGGTAAACTTTTCCATACAGAAATTATGTTTTGTTTGTTTTTTGACAGGAAGTGGGACTAAGTCTGTTTAAGAAATGCCAGCAATTTGCTTTGATGACATTTTAGCAGAAACATCTTATCAAGTGAGTTATTTGTAGTAGCTAGGACTAATTAAGTAGGTTTGAGGCACATTTTGTGAGAGAAAAAAATGCTGCTTTTGTACTTTGCATGAGTGAAATGAAGAAATGATATATTTAAAGAGACTGGAAATGTATTTTAATGCTTGTGTATACTTTGTGACAGCTTACCTTCAATTTTATTTAATTCAGTGGCACTTTCTTTGAAAAGGGATTTCTGAATTGTGGAGTACTAAACTACTGCTTTTGCATTCACGTTTGTGATATTTGGAGCACGGTATAAGGAAGTGTAAGTATGTACTGCTTGAGAACAGTAGAGTGACATCTTATCTTCCAGCTGACTCTTTCCTGCAGTGCTTACCAGCAAACAGACCTCTCTCTCTTTCTCTGTCTCTCAGCAAGAACAGGGATACCCTTACTGGTCCTGTGCATCATCCTCCCACTGCAACTAAAAAGAAAAACAAATTAAAGAGCCCTTGTATGCACCGTGGGTTCAGTCTATGCCTTAACCATTGGTGGGTGTCTGCAATGGCCACAGCTTTTCATGGGATCACTCAGTGTTTTCCCTGGGATTCAGGTGTAGCCCCTTTCACCACCATAGACAGAGGTTAGCACTACCCTCTTCAGCTGTTACGGTGTCCATTCCAGACATAGGAGAACCATCTTCTTTGACTGTGGTTGTTTCTCCGGGAGGCTCTTTTCAAAGTGACGAGGGTAAAAGACCTGTTTCCTTTGTTGAAAATCCATCTTTCAGTCAGTCTCCTTCAAATAATGTCCCTAAAAAAAGAAAGAAAATGTAGATATATTTCATATAAAGGCTGTGTGTCTTCTAATAAACATGACTTAACTTTAGCTAAGGGTTTATTTCAGGATAAATAGTGCATTTTTGTGAGAACAGATGAATGTGCCCCCCCCCCCCCCCCCCCCGAAGATACCATGATATGTTACAAGTGGATATACCACATACTACACTTGTTTCTTTTGTTATGTCAGCATTGGAGGATGTTTTTGATTCTGCCTGCAGTAATCCTGATAGTCAGTCTGCAGTCCCTAAAATGACAGATAGACTTTATTAAATTCTGCAATCTAACAATTATTTGTTTTCTCACCTCAGGTTTGGCCCAGCAGTTATAGTTCTTTGCCTTTGGACAAGAATGGCAAAGCCTTTGACAGGTTTTGAAAGATATTTTTTTCTTCTCCAGCTCTAACCTTCAGAATCCAGAACTACCAGGCTCATATGTTGAAGTACTTGTTAACTTGCGTGGAGAGTTTGAGGAAGTTTTCTGTTATATTGATGTCAGAAGATAAATCCTTCATGAGTCCTAGTATTGCTGTCATTTTTCAAGTGTCTAAACATACTTTAAAGATTGTCTATGATTGTCCTGACTCTCTGTGTACTGCTACTGTGATGAGACATTTTGCCTGGGTATGTAATCAGAAGATTTCTAAAGAAGTAAGTTCTGAAATCCTGTTCATTCAGTTTGTCCTATCCAGCATATGGCTTAGATCTGATCTGGCTGATTTAGTGCTCCAGCCTCAAGCCCTTCCCAAACCTTTGCCCACAATGCCCTACTCCTCCCTGATTAACTCCAATCTTGTTTGCTGCCTCTTGGAGTAGAAATGTGGATCTCAGCAAATAAGTGCGCCACCTCTTACAAGTAACAACAGTAGCTATTTGTGTTCCTTTGACCTTTTGTTATACACAGGTTTATTTCTAAATTGTTATGATTGTCTAATTGTAATTTATTAGTGCATTTTTAAGGATTTCTTGCCATCCTTCCTTTGTGGCCTCACACTATCTTGCTTCTGTCCTTTAGAGGAATTCTTATTCATTGTTATCTGATATTTAATAGCCTACAGGGATTCCTCTGTACTTTAAGTGCTAGCCACAAAGTTTGACAAATCATTTTATGCTCAACTTCTGAGAGACTTGCTTGGCTACAAGCATCTGCATTACAAGCCGAAGCTAAGTGAAACTTGCAGTAGTGAATTTTAGTCTTCTGTTAAGTACAAATTTGCAGTTTTAAAAGTACTGTATTTTCATTTTTTTCTGTTTCCTAATTGTGTGTTTCTGAACAGTGTGCTGTGTGTGTCTCTGCAGTTAGTTCCCCACCCTCCCTGTTCCTGTGTTGGCATTAGCGTTGGTGGCACTGGAATTGCCCGCCCCTCCTGTAAGTCTGTTTTAGAACACTCCTCCTGGGTCCATCTCATTTGCTCATTTAACCAAGTACAGTTAGATCATATTCTGAGTCTAGTGTTCACTCAACTTAATACAGACGGAAGATTTGAAAAGGCCAGCCCACTTAGGTTCTTCCTTCCTCTCTTCTTGCACTTAAAAAAAAAAAAAAAAAAAAAAAAAAAATTTGCACTTTATTCATTTGCTTTTACTGTATTTGTGTTTCTTCCTACTTTATTTTGCTTCTTTTCTTAAAAGTACTCAATCTTATTTATTCTGCTGCATTTATTACTGCTTGGTCGTAGCCTGATTAAACTGTAACTGTTATTCTAAGTCTTTTGGTTTAAGCACTTGGGCTTCATACAGGCTGTTTTACATTAAGAAGGTTTGTGGTCTACACTGTTGTGGCAGGACAGGTAGTTTACATCCTTCTAAGCTAGGAATTGCTGATTCTAAAAGTGTATTAGTTCTGGCTTAAGCACTTGGGCTTCAGGCCAGTTATTCTACATTAAGAAGGTTTGTGGTCTGCACTCTTGTGGGAGGAGAGGCTGGATTCTGCCCTTCTGAGCTGGGAATTTCTGGTCACAGGCTTATTGTGACTGCTTATTTGAACTGTTTCTTTCTGAAATTGGTGCGCCTTGTTGCTGTAGCATAGACCAGATTCAGGCCTGCTGAATCTAGCTTTGTTTGTATAACTTGAGCACTGATCCAGGCCATCTTTTTTTGGAGAAGGTTCCCCTGCACCCTAGTAAGCAGGGGTGTGCAGTTAGAACTTGTCTGACTGAAGACTGCTGGAACAGGGCTCAGTTTTGAGCTTTTTTCTGGTTAATTAGGTAACTTGTTTAAATCAGTTTGTTCATTTTCTATTGTTTTATTTATATATATATATATATATATATATATATATATATATATATATATATATATATTGCACTTTATTCATTTGCTTTTACTGTATTTGTGTTTCTTCCTACTTTATTACTGGGGGCATTGACTACAACTCTGATCTGCGATATATAACAATAAGTATCAATTTATATGCTTTTAAACTGTTTTTTTGAGTGTATCTGCTTTATTTTCTGAATAAAATACACACACACACACACACACACACATATATATATATATATATATATATATATATATATTTGTTTCCCACCTTTCTAAGCTAGTATAGTCCAGTTTTCAGGTTAGTGCTGAATTCAGGGCTGTGTTACAAATCTCTTTGTTTGCCCATACCTTACTTGGATAGAAGGCAGTTTCTCTGTTCACCTGTGAGAGAGGGAAGCTTTGAGCAGCCTATCTGTCCATGGAGGAGTGGTTTCAGCCCAGAAATTAGTAGTTATTGGCCATTTTGGGATAATTTCTATCTCTTTCATTTCCCTGCTGTAAATACTGTATTTGCCTGGTTTTGCACGCCGGGCAGCGCCGGTTAGCTGGGGTAAAACTTTTCCCGGCTCCACAAAGTCTCCTCTTCAATTTTTCCCTTGGAACTAGACAAACTTTCAACTTAAGCACTCAAGCCATTCATTTCTCAGCCCGGCACTTGCTCAAAACGTATAGCAAGCACTTATAAACCCTAGCACTAGACCCTCCTGTACTATACAGAAAGACAAGGCTCTCTATTCGACCTTACCAGCCATCCAATAAAACAGTTCACTGTGCCTATCCAGGCATGTCCAAAGGACAGTTTCAGGTGTACTTCAAATGGTGAATCTGGGCATTTTGAGGCAATGTTACAACTGCCTCATGTACACAGACAACCCCGTCCTCCTACCACCAAACACTAATACATGCAGGAGATGTAGTTATACAGCCAAACTAGAGGCTAAGCTCTCTCAACCCAAGACTGGATCAGACAGTCAAGAGGAGAAGGGAAATACTTGCATCACACCACCAGTCTTGCATAGACCCATTAAACCAGCACCAGCAAAAAACACATAAATACATGAAAACTTACTCGGGAGGCTCTAAATAAAAATCTGCAAAACCAACAGAGATCTCCAAAGCAAACATCCAAGCAACCTCCACCCCCCAACACAAACCATGAAACACATACTTCACAAAACCAGTGTGCCATGCAATAAGGCAAAATAGCATACCCAACATTCTAGTAATAGGTGACTCTATAGTCAGGCACACTGACGTCCCCACTCACTAGACTGAATAAGGAGAAGGTTACTGTTAGCTGCCTGTCGGGTGCCAGGATCCGTCACATAACACAAGCACTCTGGTTACTCCAGAACAAGTACAGATATGAGTCTGTCATTGTCCATGTTGGTGTGAATGACCTGAGCCGTACCTCCCTGGACTACATGAAAAGAGACATGGAGGAACTCTCTGATCACGTAGCCCAGGCCGGTATGACCCTGACCCTGAGTAGCATCCTGTCCTCACCAAGAATGATACCACGGTATAAAGAAATAATTCTTGATTTCAACAATTGGCTAAGTTTCTGGTGTCATTCAAAGGGGATCCAGTGTCTGTCTGCCTGGGATGACATGCTCGACAAGCCACGCTGCTTCGCTAGAGACGGCTCGCACCTGTCACCCTTAGGCTGTCAAATACTGGCCAAGGCTCTTGCCACCCCCATACTGCCTTTTTTAGGCAAGGCTCAAAAGACAAACCCACCACCGTAAATAGCACAAGTAACAAAAAACTGAGGGTAATGCTACTCAGTGCCAGAAGTCTAAACCTCAAAATGCATGCACTCGAGGCACTCCTCAGTATGGAGAAAATCGATATATGTGCAGTAACAGAAACCTGGTTTAAGGCTCCAGAGAGCACCCCAGCACTACAAGGCTACAACTCATACCATACATTTCGGCCACAGAACCCAAACCGAAATACAAACGGCGGGGGCATATCCATATTCAACAAGGATACCCACACCTCCAGGTTAGTGGCACAGTACGATGCTTCAGAGATCATCCACGTGCAACTAACAATGAGCAAAACTGCAATTCAGATTGTAGCTTGCTACAGATCACCCACCATGTCCCAGGACCCCCATTCTGCATTTCTGGAAACACTGGGAAACATAAAGGTCCTACCAAACACCCTAATAGTGGGTGAGTTCAATTACTCAAACATTAACTGGGAGAACTACTCAAGTACTAACTTCCTTGCCCAACTTTTCCTAGAATTTATAAACTCAAACGCCCTGGTTCAACTGGTCAACACTCCCACCAGAGGTGACAACATATTGGACCTGGTCATCACCAACATGGGCGACCAGTGTTCCACACCAGAGGTCAACCCCTCACTGGTTAGATCTGACCATAAACAAATCACTTTGGATATCCATATTCCGCCCCCACCCTTGGACAAGAAAACCACAGTGAAAAACTTCAAAAGCAAACTTCACATTACTTAAGACCGAGGTGAAAAGTTTCAAAGCCCCCATGCTGAAGGATAACACTGTCCAAGCTGCAAAATCCTTTACTAATGCATTCTACGGGCAGCTACAAGAATGCATAGATCGTGCCATCCCAAGCAAAACCAAGTCTCACTCCTCAAAGAAAAGGAAACCAGCCAGATGGATTCCTGCCATAAACAAACTGTACAATAGAAGGAGACTAGTACAGAAGAGAGTAATATCCCAAGAAGGGAAGACATCCCTGATCAGTATCGGAAAGAAACTACGCTCCCTTATCAAATCATCCAAGGTGAGCTTTGAAAGAAAAATTGCCAAGGACTCCAAAGATAACCACAAGGCCTTCTTTAGCTATGTCAAGAATCTAAGTGACAATGCTCAGATCTGCTCGGAGTTAGTGTAGAATGGCACAAAATGCAGTGAATCGACCAATATCACCAACATCCTGGCAGACCGGTTCAGTGCAAACTTCACTCCCCTCTCACCCCCAAAAGGGACCATAACCATACCAGAAGAATGTACAGTCCCTGAAATCACAGACACTCAGGTTAAAACAGCCCTCTACAAAGCCAAAAACACAGCATCAATGGGACCAGATGGTGTCCCAGGCTGCATCCTACACGAGCTCAAAGATGAACTAACCCCTCACCTAAACACACTGTTCAAACTCAGCCTCTCCACAGGCTACATACCCATATAGTGGTGCACAGCAACGGTTATTCTGCTCCACAAAGGTGGAGCCACAACAGACCCCGGGACCTATCACCCTATAAGCCTGACTAGCTTGGTCTGCAAGGCTGTGGAGCGCATCATCATGGAACTCATTAACAGAGACATTGGGAACCTCCATACACTGGACCCTTCCCAGTCTGGCTTTGGTAAGAGCAGATCATGCCTCCTAAACCTGGTGGACTTCTTTGAGACAGTTACCAAAGCTATAGACGAGGGAAAGGTGGTACACACAGCCTACCTAGACCTCGCTAAGGCCTTCGACATCATTCCCTATTCTGATATTATAGACAAGCTCACCAGCTTGAACATAAACCCCTACGTCACAAGATGGGTTGCCAGTTGGCTCACAGACAGAACCCACATGGTGAGAGTTGCGGGAGTTAGGTCCGATTCTAAACCGGTTACAAGTGGCATTCCCCAGGGCTCAGTCCTAGAACCCCTCCTGTTCAGCATATACTTCTCAGTGGTACAGGCAAGCACAGGAGGACTATGGCTGACCAAGTTCACAGACAACTGCAAACTAGGGGCTATAATTGACTCTCCGGCTGACAAAGACATCCTCCAAAAGGGTCTCACTGAGATGGATACCTGGTGTCAAAATCATGGCCTCAAGCTAAATGCTAAAAAGTGCATAGTCATCCCCTTTGGAAAAAACAAAGTACCCACAAACTACCACATAGGTGGTAGTCCCCTAAATACGGAAGATGTAATAAGGGATCTGGGGATCCAAGTAGATAGTAATCTCACCTTTGATAATCACATTGCCAAAGTGGTTAGAAAATCCTTCTACATGGCCCACCTAATCAAAAAAGGGTTCGCATCCAGATCAGAAGTCGTCATTGTGCCCCTCTGCTCATCACTCATCAGACCCATCATAGAGTACAACGCCTCATTTGGGATGTACCTTACAAGACACCTGCAACAGCTGGAAAGACCACAGAAGTACCTCACCAAGAGGATCACTGGCCTCAAACAGATGCCCTATGCAGCTTGACTGAAGAAATTCCAGTTGTACTCGGTTGCATACCGCCTACTCAGAGGTGATCTCTGCCTGACATACAAGGCCATGTCCAACCCAGAATTGATGGACATGCTCCACCTAAAGAAAACCTTATCCCCTCGAGCCACATGCTCTAGGGATCTAAACCTCACCACAACAATAAATAGGACATGCTGGAGGGATAGATTCCTTTCCCAGAGACTTCCCATGCTTTGGAACAAGATCCCAATCTACATTAGGCAGAGCTCCTCGCTAACACTCTTCAAAAAAAACCTTGACGAGTGGATGGGAAACAGAAAGTTTACCTCTGGGATCACTTCAGTGGCTCTGCTGGACAGAGGCATAGGGAACTAATCTAAGGGGGTGGCGAAAGCCAACACGTTCTGGCTAGGCTTATAAATGCCTTCTGGCAGATAGCCTAGTACCCACCTTTATTTTATTTATTTTATTTTATTTTACATTTGTTAACCGGGCTAGTCTGGCTGGATACATGTCCATTTTCAGCAGAGGCCTGAGGAGAAAAGCTCCACTATCAAACTATTAACTTTACAGTTCAAAACAATCAATGAATTAAAAAACAATCAAACAACGACAAAAAGCAAAGAACAATTAAACAAACAGTGTAAAATATGAAAGCAGATAAAGGAACGTTTATTATGTAGTTTAGAAAAATGCAGAGGTAGTAAAGCAAGAGATAGCAGTGGAGAGGCAATATTAGAAAGAAATGATTGCTAGAGTGAGATTGTCATGGAAAGAGGAGGATTTGAGAAAAATAGTGACATATGGAGAGTTAGTAACAGAAATGAAGTATGCACAAAGTGGAAAAATATGAGTTGTGTCTGGCACTAGTATTTAGGACATAGATTAGCATAGAAGTAAGCAGTAAGTGAGTAGAGAAGAAAAGGTGACAAGAGTGTAGTGATATGGCATGAAGCAGGAAGATATAGGAAGTGTGAAAAAAAAAGAAGGAAGAGAAAAAAAGCAGCTTGGTCAGTAGAGGGATCAATCAGAAGTTAAGAATAATCAGTAGAAGTGAGAAGGAGGGGACTGGAAAGAAGTGAAATCTTTGCTGAGCTCAGTCAGGATTGGAGCATGGGCATAGCCAGTGATTTTGTAAATGATTTCTAATTTGTTTTTTGAAAAGGTGAGATGAGCCTAGGGAGGTCAGTTCTCTGGGAAGTTTATTCCAATATGATCCAACAGTGTTTGCAAATAAGGAGTCACCTGCTTTATTGTGAGATTTAAGAGTAGTTACTAGAAGCTTGTTGGCTGAGCGAAGTGTAGTAAGATTTTTATAAGGTGTGATGAGGTTATTGAGTATGGGTGTATTGGAGGGGTAATGTAGAATTTTAAAAGTGATGACTAATTGCTGCAGGAGTATTAGGTTCGGAAGTTCTAGCCAGTTAAGTTTTTTAGATTAAGACAGTAATGAGTACGGAATGGGGAGCCTGTGGCAAACCTGGCAATACTATGGTAGGCTGTATTAAGTTTATGAAGGTTAGCTTTAGAAATGTTGATAAAAGATGGAGAGGCATACAGTAGTGTGGAGATGAGGTGAGTTTGGGCAAGAGACACTCGGGAGGTGGCAGTAAGAAAGGGCTTAAGTCTGTAGAGGGCACCTATTTTTTTATTAACTGTCTTGATTGTTAAATCAATGTGATAGTCAAAGTTTAGCTGATTGTCTATAGTAACGCCTAGAAGTTTGGTGGAATGGTCAGGTTTAATGATAGTGCCATTGCAGGACACAATGGAAAAAGAGATGGGGGTGGATTTAAGGGTTGGGGTGAAAAGTAGTAGTTTGGTTTTTTTGGGATTTAGGAGGAGACAGATATGTTGGAACCATTTTTCTGCTGCTGTAAAGACCTTTTGGGTAGAGGAGTGGAGTTCTTCTGGAGATGGAGCAGAGCAGATGAGAGTAGAATCATCAGCATACTGTATGCAAGTGGATGTAGGGCGGGAAGTGGGCAGGTTATTTATGAATATTGAGAAAAGGAGGGGACCTAAGATGGATCCTTGTGGGACGCCAATAGTAACTGGGAGCTGAGAGGATAGATGGCTGTCTCAGAGGACTGCTTGTTTTCTATTTGTCAAGTAAGAGTCAAACCACTGTAGTGCTAGTGAATCAAGTGAGAGGGATTTTAAAGTATCTAGGAGAAGTTGATGGTTGACCATATCGAATGCTTTCGAGAGGTCCAGGAATAGTGCAGAGGAGAAAAGGTTGTTATTGCGATTTTTGTTGATCACGTCAGTGAAAGAGAGAAGGGCAGTAGAAGTACTATGGTGGGGCCTAAAACCATGTTGTGAGTCTACGAGTAAGTTGTTTTGCAAGAGATGATGTAGGAGTTGATGGTGTATGCAGCGTTCCATTATTTCAGATAGTGGAGATAGAAGGGCAATAGGCCGAAAATTGGAAAGTTCGTTAGAGTTACCTCCTTTATGGAGGGGAATGATATGGGAGATTTTCCAACAGGATGGGATTTTGGATTCGGTTATAGTTCTGTTAATTAAGATGGAGACTGGGTAGGCTAGTTCAGTTGCAGCTAGTTGAAGATATTCAGCTGGTAGCTTGTCGGCAGAAGGGGTGCAAGGTTTAAGTTTAGAGAGTAACTTACGTATATAGGTTGTGGAGACTGTATTAAATTTTAGTGTGGGGGTGCTGTTTTGGGAAGAGGTTATTTGGAAGGAAGGGGGGGGGAGTCATGGTATTTGCTAGAGAGGCGACTGTTTGAGAGAAGAAGTTATTGAAAGTATTGGCTATTATATTAGGTTGGGTCTGAGCTAGGCTAGCTGGTGTAGGTGTTTTGGTGTTTCCTGGATGGAGCAGTTTATTTATTCCTGACCAAAATTGTTTGGGGTTTTGGTTTTGGTTTTGTTGATACTGAAAGTAATAGTTCTTTTTATCCAGATAGGTGAGTTTCTTTGTTGTGTTTCTCAGGTGTTTGAAATTTTGATGGTCTGTTGGGTTTTTAGTGGACCTCCATTTTGTCCATAATTTATTTCTAGCTAGCATTGTTTGTTTAGTCTTTTTGGAGAGCCATGGGGCTGCTTTGGAGCCTAGTCTAATTAATCGAGATGGGGCATGATGCTGGAGAATTTGTAGGAAGGTATTGTTGAAATGGGTAACTGCTTCATCTATTGGGAGGTGTTTTAGAGTTGACCAGTTATATTCTTTGAGTTCATTACGAAAGGATGCTAGGATAAAATTTGTTTTGTTGTGTACAAGTACGATAGGTAGCTTGCTCTTATAGTTCTTCTAGTATTAGCTCTTATACTATGTTATCAGTAGTTGCATACCTTGTAGATTGCTGTTTAAGTGAGGTGCTCACTTTAGCTTCAATAGATAGATTAGTGCTTAGATTCGAATATTATTCTATTAATGTACTTAACTGTATATTGTGATGGAGAAAGCTTTCAAAAAATGCTCCAAATGCAGATGTAAAATTCCCCCAAAAGTCCCCTATGATCTCTTTGTGGTCTTTTGGGGGGAGCACATAATTATGCCGTATGCAACATTTAAATAAATTAAATATAGCTCAAAGAATAACTATATCTACTTCATTACTTAACATGCGTCATCTAAATATTTCTCACAATAAATAATACTAACAATCCTTATATTACTTGCACACATTACTTCATATCATAACAATCTACCTGATGCACTACCCCATCATGGCACTTTTACCGCCCACACCACAAAATCACCTCTCACCCCCTGCATCACCCCATCTGTCCTACACATAAACATCTATCCTCATGCCCTTAACATTATCTTACACTCCTACCATACCAATAAACTATCCACAAAATATGACAAGTACAGTACATAACTAACCTAATAAGAACCAAAGTAAACACTGCAGCCGGATTATCACTCATTGGAGACATCCAACCTAATATCGGCCTATCTGATAACAATATCCACTTAACTCATCATAATCTGTTTCACAACACATTCCAACTTCCTAGAAAAGCTAATGACCTGCTCATAATAGATATGAATGTCAGAAGCATTAGCAAAAAAGTCCATGACCTTCACGCCAATCTTTCCATATATTCTCCTAAGTATTATTAACTGAAACGTGGCTTAAACCTGACATTTCCTATAATGAAATTCTATCACCAGGTTATAATATCCTACGTAATGATCATACATCTTAAAGAGGAGGTGGCATAGCTTTACTGTTTAAAACTCAGCTAAATGTAGAAAACTTGGATATACATACATCTGTCTTAGGCAATGCAGAAATCAAACTTGCAAAACTAAAAATTAACCCCAGAAAAAGTGTCAGTATAGTCTGTTGCTACATACCACCCGGCAACAACATATCCTCCTGGAGACCCTACTTAACAGGAACTCTTAGAGTTCCTGCAACATGAAACCATTGTCTTGGGGGGATCTTTAACATTGGTACTTGTAACTCTAGTTCTCCCATCAGTTTCACCAACCTCCATGGATTTTCTCAACTCATCCAGTCTCCCACTGGAATTGACAAATCTACCAAGAGACAGTTAATACTTGACTAGATTCTGACAAACAGATCAGCTCTTATCTGTCAGTCAGGATGCCTCTCTGACAGTATGAGTGACCACTTACCTACATTTATAATAAGACATTGCACATAACAGGAAAAGCCCACAAATTTCCAGGTAACAAGAAACAAGAAAAACTTCAATCCATCTAGCTTTATTAAAGCGCTAAAAGGAAAGTAACTGGACTTCTGTCAAGAACCTGAACCTTAACAAAGCTGTTCATTACTTCAACTGTATCTTCTTTAGATGTCTTAAACTCCCAGGTCCCTCCCAGAACTATCAGAGTTAAATCCAACTATGCTCCCTGGATGAGCAAAGAGACTAGATCTCTGCTGAAATCCAGAGATAAAGCTTGGGCCCACTAGCACAAAACTGGATCCCATACAAACAGGCATATCTTGAACTCCGTAACTAGTCAAAGAAATGTGTCAAAATAGACAAAATTAGCTACTGCCACACTACACAAACTAAATATCAAATAACCTCAAGAAATTCTGGACAGGCATTAACAACATTCTCCTTCCTGGAAAATCAGGTACTCCCCCAACCATAAATGATACCTCACAGTGTTGCCACCCATTTCAACAAATTCTTCACTGAATCCATTTTTGCACTAGCTAACTCTCAAAGCTGTCCATCCTCCAACCAACCACCCAACTACCATATTAAAAACAATGGCTTCACCTTCCATCCTGTCTATACTGATGCAATTAAGAAACTTCTTAAGAAACTAAAACCCACCACCTTAACTACTGATAAACGCCCAGCTGAATTTTTGAAAATATCTGCTGATGCCATTGCGTACCCTGTATCCATTCTTATCAGTCGTTTAATATCCGAAAAATTAGTCCCAGACATCTGGAAAATTTCTGACATTATTCCACTCCACAAAAGGGGCAACGCAAGAGTTAACCAACTATTGGCCTATAGCAATACTCTCTCCTCTGTCCAAAATACTGGAGAGGTGTATACACACACAAATTATGGATTACCATAATACCCGCAATACACACACAAATTATGGATTGCCTCAATACCCACAACCTTCTCACAAACACTGAACATGGCTTCAGGCCCTATCACAGCACAACAGCCCTTATGTCATTCACTCATATAGTAAACAACCACAGAAATAATGGCAACTATGTCACGGCTATCTTTCTGGACATCTCTAAGGCATTTGATATGGTTAACTACAACAAACTCATTAAATCTGTCTCAGAACTGAATCTTAGTTAACCCACCATTACCTGGTTTCAAAGTTATTTAACAGATGGACAGCAAGCAATACAGTGGAGGCAAGAACTCTCTCCTTTGCTACCAGTCACACTGGGTGTTCCTGAAGGTTCCATCCTTGGTCCTTTACTTTTCTCTATCTTCACTAACAACCTCCATACCTTTACTCTACATGACTCAGTCATCCAATATGCTGATGCCTCAACACTAATCTGTTCCTTTCCTTCCCTCCAAGAACTGCAGTTACAAGAACAGGCCTTTTTCCTTTCTGTAGAAGAATGGCTTACAAATTCTGAACTAAGTCCCAGTAAAACCAAACTTCTCGTATTCCAACCTTCTAATCACTCCACTCCCATACCCATGCTTGCTGTCATTTCTAACAATAAAACAACTATCACTCACACCAAACTTCTAGGTGTTGAGATAGACTGCAACATGAAATTCGACACATTTCACTCATCGTAAAGAAAGTACATAAAAAATTGGGGGGACTATATAGAAATAAACAATTCCTCACAAACAGCACTAGGGTTAATGTAGCACAAACACATCTCATCTCTACACTACTGTACACCTCCCCTATCCTCGCCAGTCTTAGAAAATTGGATTTAACTAAACTTGATGCCTGCTATAACAAAATTGCAAAGTTCACCACCAATAGCCTACATCAAACACACCACTGCTCAGCCTTTAAGCAACTCAACTAGCTTGAACTTCCCCATTTTCTCCTTTACAACCAGCATATACTAACCCATAAGATTCTTTACTACCCTGATAAAACCTTTGCATTACAAAACCTAATGCATTCTTAATCCAGTACTAGGGTCATACACTTCAACAATAAACCTCTCCTTCAAATCACTAAAACCAACAACTCTTCAGGAGCCTCCCTCTATTCAAATTTTATAGCTTAAAAATGGAACACTTTGCCCACTAGTATATCAACAACTAGGTCCTTAGTTCAGTTTAAGAAATCTCTAAAAACACACATACAGGCTAATTGGATTTGTAACTGTGACTCCCCAGACTAGTCTAACCCCTTCTCCTCCTTGCTCACCCAGGGTAACACTCCTCCTTTCATTCAAGCAGTAGACTTCTCTTTACTTTGCAAGTCGAATTCCTCATACATCTCTCTTCGTTTCATCAGTTACTGCCTCTTCTAACTATAGACACTTGGTGTATACATTATATTATTATAATTCTATATCATATTGAATGTTATTTTGATTGTACAGTGTAAGGTGTTTCCTCTCTGTACCTGCATGATGTGCCATCTTTCATGCTACTTTTAGTTTGATGTACAGATGTCCTAGTTTTGTTTTATGTAAAAAGTATAGCACTATTCTTCTGTACCTGTGAAATTGTACTTCATTTATCTATGTTATATGTGGGGTGTTTCTCCCTGGGCCTCCTCTGAAAAGGGCTTGCTTCCAATTGGACTTTCCCGGTAACAAAATGTAAAATAAATAAATAAAATAAGATAAATATCTGTGCTGCCTTTTGACCTAGAGCCCTGTCAGACAGGAGGAATAAGCTTAGCCTCAAAGGATGCCTTCCTCTGGATCCAGAGCCTATCAAAACCTAATAAATCTTTGGATAAAACTATGAAAGCTAAGGATATGGAACTGTGGATGCATTCATCTGATTCTTCAGCTCCAGTTTCGATTCCGAAGACCCCAAGACTCTAACAACATGTCTTGAACTACCACCTCTGGATCCAGAGCCACTGGCTGCTATTACTATTCAAGACTCTTCCCAAGAGAGTGGATAAGCCTCCTTCTAGACCCTCTTCTGCCCTGTCTAAAAGGTCCTTTAAATCTAGGAAAAGTGCCACCAAAGTTCATTTGGATTGCCTGTTACGTTTCTTTCTCATAAACTAAATCAAAATATGGGTCATTGCAACTCCATTGGGTCCAAAGCTGGTTGGATCCATATACTTCACACTGATACAATTCCCTGTCTCTTCCCATCAGGATAACTCAGTTGTGCAGAACACATCTAAAATGGTAGCTTTATTCACCTCTTGTAGCTGCAGGTATACCATTCCAGGTCCCCCCTCCAGTAAACAACTTTGTAACCATGGACACATCTTTCACTGGGTGGTGGGAGTATTGTGAAGTGAGAATGGTACAAGGTTGTTGTTCAGATTCAGACGCTTGCCTTCACATAATTGCTACAGAGATATGGACTGTTCTCTTTAAGTTGCAAGAATTCCAGGACTGGCTTCCTCTAGGGGTGATAAATATTCAGACAAACTAATTTACAGTAGTCTCGTTCATAAACAAGCAAGCAGAAACCAGATCCAGTCCTCTCTGCCATGAAGACATGAGGGTATGGCAATGGGTGATGGCCTCTCTTCAATTTCTGATTGCAACACACATCCCTGAAAGGTTCAACGATCTTGCAGACAGGTTAAACAGGAATCTCCTCTTACCTCACTGGTAGTCCCTGAATCCAACAATAGCAAAGGAGATTTTCAATCTCTTGGGCAAACCATTCTGTGATCTCTTTTCAGTCTCACAGAACACCAAGCACATTTGTTAGGAACAGAACCCCAAGGACGCTATGTCCAGTCATTGGCTTCTGGGACTACTCTATCCATATACCCCTGCTCCGCTTATGAACAAATTCATAGAGAAAGCCATCCGTTGCAAGGTCATAGTCATCCTCATTGTACCATTCTGACCTAGACAGATTTGGTTTCCCCTACTAAAATCTTACCTGAAGGAACCTGCTTGGGTTCTAGAGCTGACACCAGATCTGATTGCTCACCCATCCGTGAACCTCAGCTTGATCTTGCCAACCTGATACTTACAATATCAAACATGCTTTTTATTTCTTTGTTTTATTAAAGCCTACATTTTAACAGAATTTCTCAGTGAACTTTTCATTGTGGTGGAAGCCTTTTTTTCATTTTACTGATACTTACAATATGGTTTATCCAATTTCAGTGATGGCATAGGATGCTTCCTTTTCTTCTGACGTACTGCACATGCTTCTGGTCTCTCAGAAATCATCAACTTGTAAGGTGTATCACAGTAAATGAAAACGATTTGCCATATGGACAGAATCTCATAACATACAACACTTTTAGCCCTTGGGACAGATGTAATTTGTTTCTTATTTTCCATATTTTCTGCTGGATTAACTGTCTACACTATCAAGGTACAGTTGGCAGATATTTTCTCCTTTCACATTGGGCTTCAGGACTCTTCCTTGGCTTCTCATAAGTTATGTAAAGCCATTCTTAAAAGTACATTCCATCTGAGGCCTCCCATAAAGGATCTGGCTCCTCATTTAAACTTAAATTTCATCTTGGAGGCATTGTGCAGACCTCCAATTGAGCCGGTTGCTTTTGCAGAATTAAAATTGTTAGTTGGAAAACTATAATGTTAGTTGCTGTCACTTCAGCCAGGAGGGTTTCAAAGCTCCTTCATGCCTTATCTTCATAAGAAAAGGGGTGCCTTTAGAACCAGTCCCTCCTTTGTTTCAAAAGTGGCTTCTGAGACCAGTTGTTCACAACCCTTATTTCTTCCAATATTCTTTCCAATTTAACAACATAGAGGGAATACATGTTATGTACATTGGATGTACACATGACAGCCTCTTTTAGAAAAGATGAGCAGCTATTTTTATCCTACACACACAACAAAAAGTTTCCAAGATTTCACTATCCAGATGGCTTCCAGACTGTATTTCTTTTATCTACACATATCAAAATAAATCCTTGCCCAATAAGGCTAAAGCTCATTCCATTAGAGTCGATACAACATAGTGAGACAGCTTTAAAAAAAGCAATGAAGAATCTCCGTTGCTTTTTTTAGAGCTGTCTCGCTACGTTAAACCCATTTAACGTAGAGAGACAGCTTTGAAAAAGGCAATGAAGAAAGCAAGGTCTCCGTTGCTTTTTACAAAGTGTCTCGCAATGTTAAAGGAGTTTAACATAGCGAGACAGCTTTAAAAAAGCAACGGATATTCTCCGTTGCTTTTTACAAAGTGTCTCGCTATGTTAAAGGAGTTTAACATAGCGAGACAGCTTTAAAAAAGCAAAGGAGAATATCCATTGCTTTTTTAAAGCTGTCTCGCTATGTTAAACCCATTTAATATAGCGAGACACCTTTAAAAAAAGCAACGGAGATAGGAAGATCTCCATTACTTTTTTTAAAGCTGTCTCGCTATGTTAAACTTGTTTAACATAGCAAGACAGTGTGTAAAAAGCAACAGAGATCTTGCATTCTCCGTTGCTGTAAAAAAAAAAAAAAAAGAGTTATACTAATGGAAAAAGTCCAGGCGACCGGACCTTTTTCCATTACTATAACTCTGATTTACAAAGTGCACACTGACCAATCAACGTGCACGTTTTGGAATATTAATGGGGGGGGGGTCGTTGTATAATATCCCTTATTCCCCTTTAAGGATTCATGATAGCTCAAGACTTTAAAGATGCTTATTATCACATCCCTGTTTCCACATAGTTCAGAGGTTTCCTCAGAGTTTCTTTGTCTGGGTCACATTATCAGCTCTCAACCATTACCCATTGGATTTATCTACACCTTTAAGGGAGTTTGCAAAATGTCTAGCTCCAGTAATAAATCATTGCAGACTGCAAGGCATTCACATTATTTCTTTATTTAGAAGTCTTGCTTATCTTTATAGACCCTATTTCCAAGTATCAGGAGTTACTTTCATGCGTTCTAAATCTTATTGCTAAACTTCTGAACAATCCTACTTAGGTTTGTGATTTACTATGGAATTGACTGTTAAGAGAAGTTTTATTTGAATTTATATGTTATTTTATTTTTATCACTGTTACTCACTATTTGTAGGAAGAAAGGGATAGCTTGTAGACAAGAAGATTTACTTTGATTTATATTTTGTTTTACCTTTAATTTTTACTGTTGGTTGTTAGAAAGGGATATGTTTTAGACAGGCAAGCTCTAGCCATCCCAAGGGGTCTAATCAAGCTATAAATTCACACAGACTGCAGAGAGGGCAATCTAAACAATCCTATCTTGGTTTGTGATTTATTGATCTTTACTGTTAAAAAGAGGTGTGACTGTGAGCGATAGTGAGCAGAAGCTGCTGCGCACAACATAAAGGAATTACAGCTTTTGTCTGACTCAGAATGTGTACAGTCAGAACAACTTTAATGTACTTTAGTATTTAATTGTATATTGCTTGTGTGATTTCTGTCATAGAAGTTCATTTAAGTTCTCTTTGAATTCTTCAGTTACTGAGTCTGATTATTCTTTTCTTATATTTTATTTGTTTGAAGCTGAATGTGGATTCCTTAAATGAGTATGCATTTAATGATTTGCTAAAGCACAAATATCTTGTATGGTATAATAAATGCTATGCATATTTAAAGGTAACACCCAATAACACTGGTGATCTGTGTTCCTCATGTCAAAAGTTGGATGATTTGCTTACCGTTATTAGAAGCAACTCTAGACTTACTGATGGTGATTGGATTTGTGCAATTGGCACGTCTTGGAGAACTGTTACATATATTAATGACTGGACTGGTAAGATAAATAATGCAAAGAGCAAATAGAACACATTTAGGAAATGATGAGTCTACTGTCTGTAAAGACCATTCAACCCCTATGAGTCGGGACAATGCCCCTAACAACTTAGGAATTCTGGATACAAGTATTCAACAATCTGAGGATTTGGAGTGTTTAGAAGGAAACAAAACAAGAAAGAAAGGAAGTTCATAACAAATAGCAAGGGGGGAAAAGAAACAGATTAATGTCTGTAAACTAAAAGAGAATACATAGTAAAATGACACTGCTTTGTTTTGTAATGCAGAGATTACAGGGAATGATAAAATTTTTCTATCAGAAAACCTTCAGTCTACAGAAAAAAGGCATAATTTTACCAAAAGAAGAGGTAGAAAAAAAGAGCCAAGTGCAGGTGAAAAGGAAGAAGTCAAAATTGAATGTGGAAAGATTGAAGAACATTACTGTAAGAAAAAAAAGAGAAAGATTTTGACTATATGCATCAAGCTATAGATGTACAAAGCTGGCTGGATGAGAATTTAATATACAATGAAAACAGTGGGTTTGATAACACTAATGGTGATGAGGATCATTCATTTGTAACAATTGATAGAACAGATAATAATTACTGTATTAGAAGTTGAAGATTCTTCAGATGTGATCAGAAAAAATATTCTTGTAATTGGAGATTCACTTATTAAAGGAACTGATACTTATGTTTGCAGAGAAGATAGTGAACATCGAGTATTGTTATGCTTTCCTGCAGAAAAATAGAAGAAGTGAAACCAGCCTTGGAATTCCTTAATATAAGGAAGTGTGTATCTGTTTTTATTCATGCCTGTACAAATTATCTCATCCGCAAGGAAGACTCTGACTGTTAGTAGAGAACTTACAGCCCTCTTAGATACCATAGCTTGTACTGGTGTTAGGATGTAGTTTTCACAAGTCACATATAGAAAGGATAGTCAGGTCACTGTGAATGAAAAGATTTTTTTGGTAAATACCTACATGGAAAAAATGTCTTGTTTTAAAAAAAAATGGAAATGTGTAGAGCATCCAACCCTAGTTTTGGGCACACATGTTCAAACAGGATGGTGTGCATTTGTTAGGATCAGGGAAGAGAATTTTTGCATTATATATTTTGCAGTATTTGACAAACACTAGGCAGGATTTTTGCCTGGTTGAAAATTTAACAGCTCACAGATAGCAACATTTTATACATCTCTGGCTGTTGTTAATGCTAGGAGCATTAATAATCAAGTTTTTTTTTATTGGACAATTTGCTATGTTCCCACAAGATTGATGTTATTGTTTGTGAAACATGGTTAACGAAGAATGACTGGAAACCAGTTCTGTCAGGGTATAAATGTTTTTACTGTAACAGACATTCTAACAAAAAATCAGGTGGAGGTGTTATGATAGGGATTAAAGATGGTTATGAGACCTGTGATTATTACATGTTGAATGATGACACCAGTACTATAGACTGTGTAACTGTGACAATAAAGATAACTCTGGAACATATAACAATTGTTGGAGTGTATAGACCACCAAAGTCAAGTGCAGATGGCCTAGAGGAATTCATACAATTCTTGCATGAAACACAGGAATGAATAATAATAATATTAGCTGAGGACGTAAACCTACCAGAAACAGAATGGAATAATATTGACTCATTAGTAAGGAAATTATTCGTAAAGTATATGCGGGAACAACAGTTGCTTCAGACTGTAAAACAAACCACCAGGAAACAGAACATACTACACATTATCTGTGTTCTTAAATAAATAACTGTTACTTCATGTTTTACCACCGGTGATGTGCAGTGATCATGAGCTTATTAGAGTTAATTTTTTGCTAGATAATTCTGCCAAACTAAATCAATGCACAGAAGGTTCATTACAGACTATATGGATGCAGAACAGTCACTATGTAAAACTAACTGGAGTGATGTGTTCAGTGGAAAAACTGCAGATGGAATGTGGAAAGTTTTGAAAGAGAAACTGAGTGCAAAAAAAAACATATCAGGATCTAGGTAAACATCAGGGAGATATATTTCCTTAAGAACAAGATACCTGATTAAGATGAGAGATAAAAAATATAAGAAATGGAAGAGAGGTCAAACTACAACTTTGAAAACTGAAATAAACATGCTAGACAAACAAATTAAGCATAGTATGAGACATCATAATCTCACGTCAGGCTTTCTGCCCACTGAATAGCGCACAGCAACAGTTAACCCACTCCACAAAAGGGGAGCCACCACTGATCCTGGGAACTATCGCCGTATTAGCCTGACGAGCCTGGTCTGCAAGGCCATGGAACGTGTCATCATGGAACTCATAAACAAAGACATTGGTAACCTCCAAACTCTGGACCCCACCCAGTTTGGGTTTGTGAAAGGCAGATCATGCCTTCTGAACCTGATCGACTCCTTTGAGGCAGTCACCAATGCCGTAGATGAGGGTAAGGTGGTTCACACAGCCTATCTTGACCTCGCCAAGGCTTACTACACCATCCCCCATTCTGGAATTATAGCTAAACTCCCTAAACTAGGTATAAATCCCTGCGTCACAAGATGGGTTACCAACTGGCTCACTGACAGAACCCAGACTGTAAAAGTTGCAGACTCCAAATCTGACTTCAAACCAGTGACAAGTGGAGTACCACAGGGTTCAGTCCTGGGACCTCTCCTATTTGGTATTTACTTCTCTGAAGTACAGGCTAACACAGAAGGCCTCTGGCTATTGAAGTTCACAGATGACTGCAAACTAGGAGCCATAGTTGAGTCCCCATATGATGTGGACATTCTACAAAAGGGCCTCAGTGAGACAGATGCCTGGTATCAGAGGCATGGCCGCAAGCTCAATGCCAAAAAGTGCATTGTCATCCACTTTGGTAAAAGCTCTGTACCCATGAACTACCACATAAACAGCAGTCTACTTAATGCCAAATATGTGATGAGACCTTGTGACCCAGGTGGACAGTAGTCTCTCCTTTGATAATCACATCGCCACAGTAGTCAGGAAATCCTTCTATGTGGCACACCTCATCACAAATGGGTTCTCATCCAGGAAAGAAGAGGTCATTGCTCCCCTCTACTCAGCACTCATTAGAACCATTATAGAGTACAATGCCCCTTTTGGAATGTACCTCTCAAGACATCTGCAGCAGCTGGAAAGGCCACAGAAGTACCTCACAAAGAGAATTACTGGCCTCAAACAGATGCCCTACACTGACCGTCTCAAAAACAACTCCAGCTTTACTCTGTAGCATATTGCCTACTCCGAGCTGATCTCTGCCTAACATATAAAGCTGTGTTAAACCCAGAGCTGTTGGACATGCTACACCTAAATAAATCCCAATCCCTCCGAGCTACACGCTCTAGGGACCTAAACCTTGTCACCACAATAAACAGGACATGCTGGAGGGATAGATTCCTGTCCCAGAGACTTCCTATACTCTGGAACAAGCTACCCATCTATGTCAAGCAAAGTTCCTCATTAGCACTCCAAGAAAAATCTTGATGGGTGGATGGGAAATAGCAAATACCCTGGGATTCACTTCTGTGGCTCTGCTCGACAGGGGCACAGGAAATTAAATTTATTGGGTGGCGTAAGCCAGGGAGCCTTGTTGGCTAGGCTTACTTAGGCTGATAGCCTGGTACTTACCTATGAACAAGATCAAGAAAAATTTGAAGAAAATTTATGTAAAGATATCAAGCATAATAGGAAACCTTTTTATAGATACATAAGCTGTGGAAGGAGTAAAGACATACCCTTGGATTCCCAGATGGATGGCGCAGTGGTGCAGCGGTAGCGTTGTCGCCTCACAGCAAGAGGTTCTCAGGTTCGATTCTCGGCTGAGGAGTCTGCATGTCCTCCCTGCGTTTGTGTGGGTTTCCTCCGGGTGCTCCGGTTTCCTCCCACATGACAAAGACATGCGTCTGGAGCATTTCTCCCCGGGCCAATGCTGAAAACTGGCTTTGTTCCAAGTCGGACTTTCCCGGTTAACAAATTTTAAATAAAAAAAAA
The DNA here is from genome assembly GCF_019279795.1 of Protopterus annectens. NCBI lineage: Eukaryota > Metazoa > Chordata > Ceratodontiformes > Protopteridae > Protopterus > Protopterus annectens. The sequence continues at coordinate 1,814,277,512 of NC_056737.1, read as the reverse complement.
AAATAAAATACAAATTGATAAACTGTACAAATTCTAAAATTTATTCTCAGACACAGCAGATTATAGATATATTTACATAATCTTATGTAAAATAGTTTGGCTCTACAAAGGGGGTGGTAAGATGTCCTAGTGACATCCAGGTAACCTCGGATACTGGAATCAGATTATACTGAAAAACAGCTGCGCAAACTGGATCTTAGCAAAGCACAAGAAGGAGACAGAATTAGTAATAATGGCCTGAGAACACTTCAGTAAGAGCTTACGGGTACCATTGTATCTATTATTCACTAGGTTGTATAAATATGGGGGGATGCCTTAAGATTAGAGACATGTGCTTATTAAACCTGTCTTTAAGGGAAAGTGGAGTAGGACAAACCCAGAGTCATATAGACCCTTAAGTCTACTTTCATGTTGTGGAAAAATAATGGAGAAGATAATAGTGGATAAGTTATTGTCAGAACTGGATAGGTTTGGACTTGAAACCATATATCAGCATGCATATGTTGAAATTAGATCTATTACCACCTGTAACATGATGTTCTATAACAATATAATAGCTATGAATGAAAAATTGTGCTGTGATGTAATTTATATAGATTTAACTTCAGCATTTGACAGGGTCATACACAAAACACTGATCAATAAATTATAACAACTAGGTATTGATGTACTATTGATAAGATGAATAGCTGTATGGGTTTCAAATAGTACATGACAAGTATCAAACAGCAAGTGAACAGGTGAAATTCAGGTTACAGTCAGGGTGTCCCACAGGGCTCTGTCCTAGGCCCTTACTTGTTTAGATTGCATCTTTCAGACCTAACTTTTTCATGTGAGGTGTTCCACAGTCTATATGAAAGATGACCTGAAACTGGGTAAACAGTTTACATGTGTTACAGATAAGTCATGTCTGCAAAAGAACTTTGCTAAACTGACCATTTGTGCACAGGAGAATAATATGCTGATAAAGACATCAAACACTAAGCATATGAGATTTGGGAGACATAAATTGAAAGGTGAATATTTAATACAGCACACAGTGATTGAAACTGTAGACTCATTAAAGGACCTGGGTATATGGGCAGATCCAGTTATGAATCATATCAACTAATTGGTTAATGATAGCTACAGATCTATAGGTTGTATAAAAAGATTTATAATGTCTAGGAAATCAGAAATGGTGAAATCATTGTTTGTTACATTAGAACCAAACTTGAGTATGGAATAGCAATATAGAAACCTTATAAGAAAACAAGGATAAGTAAACTGGAAAGAGTACAGTGGAAATATACCAAGGGCATCCATGGATGTGAAAATTTAAGTTGTTATGAAAGACTAAAATATCTGAACTTATACAGTTTTTCTTAAAGATATCTAAGAGGAGATCTTATATGGGTATATAGGGCATTTAGAGACAGCTACCTCTGGGAATGTTTGGGGTTATCAAAAAGCAGCAGAGAATCATCAGACAACCTCTGTAGAAGATTCTGTAGGCATGAGAAGTGTAATAAATGGCTCTCAGAGAGTAGCTGAGGCATGGAACAGAATACTAAATTACATAAAAGCAGGTACTAGTTTAGATATTTTTAACAACAACCTGGACATTTATTATGGGAACAAGTGTAGTATATTGGCAAGCTAGAAGGGCATTAATGCTCGTGTTTGAAATATTTGAATGTGTGTATTAACCCTGTTTTTCAGATTAACAGTCATAAATCCTCCTTAATTCCTTCTCATGTGATTGTATTTCAAGAATACCTTCAAGATCCTTCCCTTCAAAAGGCATTCCTAACCCAGGAGAAAGTAGACTTGTATCTGGAAGTTTTTCTGAGCTTTTCAAATCCCCAGACTTCAGCCGGAGAGTATCTCAGAATTCCAGGGTCCATGGAATCCATTACTCTTATGAGTCCTGTTCCAAGGTTGCACATGAGAAAAATCTAGTGGTTATTAAATATATGGACCCAACATTCTCACCCTCTGGAATTTCAGGTTCCAGTTTTGGGTTTTATAAAGAGAGACCTGTTGCGGTAGAGACAACAGATTGCTCTAAATCCAGGTCTCCCATTATTTTCTCCAATCTGTGAGAACAGGCACTTCCAATTTTGCTTGATAGCATGGGGGGGCAGTTTCAGTGGGGGTAAAAGTTTGGGGTATTTGGGACAAACGAGGCAGGCCGAAGCACATGAATGCCAAAGAGATGTCAGCTTTTATCTATGCTGTATAATCCCTTCTTGAACACGCCCTTTCCCCCAGGACCTCTGCATGCGAGTACAGACACCACAGTGATGTATATAAACAAACAAGAGGGCACCAGATCATACTGTCTGTGCAGGTTGGCTGTGGTGGCTTGGGAGGTTACTTTGAAGCATATGTCAAAGCAAACTGTTGTGGCAGACAAACTGAGCAGGACAAGAACAGACCCTCCCAAATGGAAAATGAATGAGGGGATCATCCTTCTATTGATCCAGTTGTGGGGATCCAACTCAAATAGATCTATTTGCCTCTTTTTAAAACAGACAACTGAAAATTCTGCAGGAAGACTTCCTGCAGACAGGTCTGGAAAACAGATGTTTTTTTTTTTTTTTTTTTTTCATTCTGGTGGTCAGGAATGTACCATTCTAGATTTTCCACCCTTTCCACTAATATCCAGGTTAATTCTGAAGATTCAGAAGGACTATCCAAACATCACTGGGGTGACTCCTTTTTTGGCCTAGCAAACAGTGGTTCTCCCTTTTTGTGAAATTAGTCAAGGGCAATTGCCACGTTTCCTCACTGAATAGGTGTACTCAAACAAGACAGGAGTTGAAACAATTACAACTGACTGCATGGATGATACAATTTTTTATTCCTTTTAGGCACCTTTTTTCTGGGGATGTACTCCAGGGGTTAAAGAAACCTGAAATAAATGCATCTGAGTTGCAGGCTCTTATGATGGGTCATTCATATCTGGTATTTCATAGACAGGGTTTTCTTGAGGACAAATCCTTCTATTCTGCCCAAAAGTGGTTTCAGAGATTATTTTGAGTCAAGCCATCCATTTCCCTGTCTTCATTACAGAACTTAAAATGAGTGAGAAAAGATTCTTTATGTATACAAGTTGGTAGAAATAAATCTTTCAGGAAATGTGAACAGCTGTTTATCTCCTGTGAAGGTAAGAAAAAAGGCCAGCAGTTGTAGAGCAGACTATTTCCTGATGGTTGTCTCTGGTTGTTTCTTTTTGTTATTCCCGCCATAAAAAGGTCAAGACTCATTCTAATAGGACATTGACGTCTTCACTGCATTTTTGGAAAGGCGTGGACTGTAGAAGCATTCTAGAGGCAGCTACTTGGTCCGCTATACATACTTTTACAAAGCACTATAAACAAGATTCATTTTTCAGGTATAGAACAGGCTTTGCTATGGCTATTCTACAAGGACTCCAGCACCTTCATCTTTATCCTCCCATACTATATAAGCTCTGGTATTCTACCCATGCAGCTTAGGCTGCTGCAGCAGTGCTTTAATAATGAGCATAGTACAGTTTTGTAAGTAAGCTTACTGAACCAGTAGATGTGCGACTAAATCACTGCTGCTACAGCCACCCACCCTTCATTCCATGTTTTCGTGTGTTTTATGCTAGCGTGAGGACTTGTCATGTTTATATTTAGCATTTTCTTTCTTTATGAGGACCTTAGTTTTTTTCTGTTGTCAAAAATGTCATGAAGGTGCTGGCACCAAAACTGCTGATTTTCTCCTTTGGAAGCTCATGCTGTCAGCATTCTACTAATTCAGTATGCTGACGATTCGACCATTATACGTACAGCAGACACCCCCGCCGACCTACTTCTCAAAACTCAGTTTGCCTTCTCTAATACCGAATCATGGATGCATAGTAATCACCTCGACTTAAATGCCAATAAAACAAAGTTAATCTTCCCCCCATCCAAAAACACCAATATAGACAAAAACTTTTTTTACAGTGATTGCTCAGAATAACAGCCCCATAGAAATAGTATCACATACCAAATTGTTCTGTGTCATAAGTGATGAAAATCTAAAATTTGACCTCCACATTCAAACTAATATATAAAAAAACAAATTACCAAAAACTAGGTCTAATGTATAGTCACAAGCATTACCTTACCCCCACCGCCAGACACACCCTTACCTGTACTTACCTTCTTCCCTCTCTTATGTATGGTGCCCCCCTATTCACTAATCTTCAGCTAGGCGTACAGGCCAAGTTGGAAGCCTGTTACAATAAAATCTCCAAATTTGCCACCAACTCCAGAAACTCATCGCATCACTGTCTGCCTCTCCACTCCCCGAAATGGCTTGAATTTCCTAACTACCTCAAACTCCTTTGACTTACTACTGCTCACAAGCTCATATTCAAACCTTCTAGTTGTCCATCTCTGTCCACCTCTTTAACCCCCTACTCTCCCAACTGCTCTCTAAGATCAGAAAACCACAATCTTCTAAACACGTATGAGCCTCGTCGACCACCCCCCCCCCCCCGGCCACCTACTATTATCCTGCTCCCTAGCTAAACTCTGGAATTCTCTACCTACCACCCTTCAAAATACTCAGAGCCACTCAAAACTTTTCTCCAATCTCATCTCCTTCAAAGTAGGAATGTTCCTGTACCCCTACCACATAAACTCTTTAACACCATCTCCCATGCACCATATACCTCAGCCTTCTATCACTGTGCTCTTACCCTTTGTCTCTACTTCCTCTCCTACACTTCATAAACTCCCCCCAACCCACTCCCTTTCTCCACTATATAAAACCTTTTACCTCTCCCACCTCACCTTCTCTCTATCCTCTCTTCATATTTCTAACTTCCCAAAAAAAAAAAATCTTGTTTTTTTTTATCTATACATAAATGTTTTGCTTGTATGTTTTTTATTTGAAATGCCTATACTTTTAGTATGTTTAGACTACATGAATCTCACTTTTGTAAATCATTACCTAGGATTAGAAATGTTATGTCTTTTTTAACAAATTGTATATTATCTCTGTATTTTTCACTGTTCTACTACTTTATCTACATTTGTATAACTATTGTAAAATTGTCTATATTCTGTGGAGCTTTTCTTCCCAGGTCTCCACTAAAAACGGGCTCTTCCAGGCCCAGTGGAGTATCCCAGTCATCAAACTGTAATAAAGAAATAAATTCTGGGCATGTGTCGAAGGTAGCTGAAGGCTTTGTAAGACTGGCTAGCTGCTGTATCCTTAACAGATATAACCTAAACAAATTAGGCTACTGTGACAGTGATTTATTCAAACATCTACTGTTATGGTAACTTTATTTACACAACTGTATATTTTAGATTATTCATTAAAGGCTATGAATAAGCTAACATTAAAATGAAAAGTTATATGGTGTGATTAGTTCAAGTTATGCATTCACATTGAAACGCATCATTTCTGTAAGGACAGAGAGCTTAGTCTGTTTTCCCTGTCTAGATGATCCCTGCTACCTTTAAAGACCTTGATTGTATTACTATTGACTCTGTTTCATTGTAGCTTTCATTTTTTTCTACCTCTCTTCTGAATCGCCACTATTTTATTAACCTCTTTATCACCTTTGCAGTAGCCTGAGATGTATTAGTCATATACCACCTGCACCACCCAACCAGCTTTTCAACTTTTTGGGCTACCTCCATGTGATCCAACTGCCAGAAGCTCACTTGGGGCTTCATATTAAAGGAATTTGGTGTGCAAAATCTTCTGAGCATTTTTGCTGCTGAAGTGAGCACTTTTCAGCGGGCCCAGTGATTCTGTCATTTGGCTAGCGATTCTTAGAGGAGCTGAGCAGATAAATCCCCACTGGGAAGGCCTTCCTATTTTAATTATATTTTTTTGAAAAAAAGTTGTAGTTTTTTGTCAGAAATTATAACTTTTTGTAAGAGACAAAATGACTTGGACCCCATTTCTAAGTCAAAAATACTATTAAAATTCATGAAATAAGTATTGTTTCAATCTTTGATGTCAGCCAGTGGTGTTCTTCGCAGCACCTACAATGTGCACAGTAATGACTCCTTCTGCAATTCGTATGAAGTTACATGTATCGGTAACATATCTTAAGTACAACTGTAGATTCCTTTTTTATAAGACCCATTGCTCTACTACTCTTGGAACTGTCTGGGTATCTTTCTTCCACATTGCTGTAATTTCTCTCTCTGTAAGCAAGACACTGCAGTCACTGGGTGTGGTGATTTCAATGATCAATGCTACTTTTGTCTTCTTTTCTTGGACCACTATATCCAGATGTTCTTCATCTCACATTGCTGCAGTCCTTACACTTGGGTAGTCCGCTGTCCTCGGTCGGCCCGAATAACAAAGTATAAGGCTGACGTCGGTCAAGGCGCATTTGACTGACATCAGGACGTCAGGGTACAAATGCGCATGACCGACGTCATATCCTCAGTCTTTTTTGCCGCATGGTCCGATGCAGAAGCAGTATTGCAAGTGCCGGTTGGCGTTCTGAAATTTTTCGATTCCGGAGTTTCAGACCGAGTCAAAGTTGGCTAAGTACCCGTTGGGGAATATTTTGTTTTTTTCTTGCCTCAGTGGTTTAACGGATGTCAGAAAAAGTGAATAACTGTATTTCTTGTGGGAAACAGATACCGCATAGAGATTATCATACTTTGTGTATTCCTTGTTTAGGGCCTGAGCACGACGTTGTTGGGTGTCGCTCTTGTGCTAGATTCAATAAGCGCACTATAAAGAGGAGATTAGATTGTGCCAGGTTAGTCTTCGGGAAGCGGTGCAATTATAAAATGCCGTCGGATGCTCCGCCCGCTTCAAGAAGCGCAAGGACAAAGCAGTTAAGCCTAGGCTAGAAGAACCGTCCGTACCAGACGCCGGTTCTTTAGAGGTGTCGGTGGAGCCGGTGGTTCCGCCGGAGGTTTCTTTGGGATCCCAGGGAGAGACTTTGCTATTGCAGGATGTGGCCTCTCAGGAGGCAGGTCAGGGTGATGGGGCTTCTCAGGTTACTATACTCCCCTCCCTGCCTAGGGTGGTTAGGCCCTCTCCTTCTGTTTCCAAGGCTTCTCCCAGAGGCAGGCCAGGTTTAGCTTCAGTTGGTGTCACCCCTAGTTCTTCAGGAACTGTGCCCAAGAAGCATATGCTTAAAATGGCAGAAGATTTGATTACTTTAATTAGGGGTTCTTTGCCCCCTCCTGATAAGAGACCTAGGGTGGAGCCTGAGCTAGGGAGTTTTGAGCAGGCTTGGATGTTTCAGAGTCTTCGGCTGAAGACTTGCAGGAGTACTCTCCTTATTCTGATTCTGATGTGGATGATTCTACTCCTTCTGCTTCTCCTCCGGAGGATTTTTCTTTTTCAGAAACTCTTCATTCCATGAGGGAGCATTTTAAGTGGGAAGGTCAGGACTTCTCTGATTCCAGGAAAAGGCTTAGGAATTTTGTTTTACCCCAGCATAGGCCTTTGGCTATACCTCCTGTTTTGGATGTAGTGGAAGATGTTTTTACTGAGGCTTCTCTTAATCCTGATTCTTTGCCTCCTGCTCCTGTTAAACCGGATAGGTATTACAGGGTGCCTGAAGCTCATAAGTATCTTTTTAAGAGTCCTAGGGCAGACCCAGAAACCGTTAGCCAGGGGCCTAAAGGTGTTAAGGCTTCTGTTGTCAAGAATCCGGTTCCTGCAGATAAAGAGGCCAGGGCCTTGGATAGATGGGGAAAGAAAGTTTATACTTCTTCCACTCTAGCTATGAGGGCTTTGAATTGCCAGTTTCACATGTTGAAATACCAAAACTATCTCCTTTCACAATTGAAGTCTAAGGTTGATGCTCTGGCGGAAGGTATTGATTGTAAAGAGTTACAAGATTTAGTTCATGTTTCTGAACAGGTGGGTAAGCATTCTTTGCAATGTGGTTTTGATGCTGTACAGGCCTCGTCTAGGGTGGCTGCCACTGGGTCAGTTCTTCGCAGGCACGCCTGGCTGAGGGATCAAAATTTATCTGACCATGTTAAAACAAGGATTTTAGATGCTCCTTTACAATCTGATGTGTTGTTTGGTTCTCCTGTTGAGGCAGTTTTAAAGAAAATGGAAGACAAGGCTAAGTCTATGCAGACTGTTAAAGATTTTTTGCAGGTTCAGCCTCCAAAGTTTAGTAGAAATTGGCCTACTAAGGGGTGGACGTATCCTTCTTATGATTCCCAGTCTAGGGGTAGATCTAGACGTGGTAGGGGCAGAGCTCAGGGTTCTTTCAGGCCTAGAACAGGGAGTTCTCCTGCACAGTCTTCAGGTGAGGGCAGGGGTCAGTCCTTTCGTAAACAGACCCAATGACCTGCCTTTTCAGCTGCCAGAGCCTTCTCGTCTGGCAGCACCTTTGGGAGGAAGGTTGGCACTTTTCAAAGAAAATTGGAGTTTAATTACCCAAGACAGATGGGTATTGGATATCATACACCACGGTTACAGGTTTTATTTCCATACCTTGCCTCCTTTCAGAGGCATGCCAGACGTTCCTCCTCAACAAAGAATAGAGGCTCACAAGCAAATTTCTCTGTTACTCCAACTAGGGCCATACAGCCGGTTCCTATGCCAGAAGTGGGCCTAGGATTTTATTCTCGCCTGTTCCTAGTACCAAAGAAGGGGAACACGTGGAGACCAATTTTGGATTTATCTGTCCTCAACACTTATCTGGACATTCCCAAGTTCAAAATGTTGACGTTACAACAGCTTTTACCTCTGCTGGGCAAAGATCATTGGATGGTAACTTTGGATCTCAAGGAGGCTTACCTTCATGTTCCTATCAGACTAAGTTGCAGGAAGTATCTGCGTTTTCGAGCTGGGACTTCTCACTATCAGTTCTCTGCATTGCCCTTTGGCTTATCTACTGCGCTCAGAGTGTTCACGAAAGTTCTGGCTCCAGTGATAGCTTTCTTCAGGCTAAAAGGAATACAGATCTATCCTTATTTGGACGATTGCCTGATTCTGGCTCAAGGAAGGGAAGAGCTTCTTCATCATTTGGAATATGTGGTAGCAGTGCTAAGATGCCTGGGGTATTCTGTGAATGAAATAAAGTCCAGTCTAGTACCCTCTCAGGAAATGTGCTTTCTGGGTGTAAGACTGAATACAGCATCCCAGATGGCCTTTTTGACCCCGGACAAACAAAAGAATCTTTCCCTTTACTTCCATCAACTATCTCATCAGTCCGGGCTGACTGCAAGGACAGTCCTTCAAGCCTTAGGGTTCATGGCATCTTGTATTCTGGTGCTTCCCAATGCCAAACTGCATATGAGGAAGCTGCAATGGTATCTCAAAAATGTATGGACACAGCACTGCCAGGATCTGGACACTGTCATTCAAATAATACCTTGCATTCAAAAGGAATTTTTGTGGTGGGCTCAGGAATGTCACCTAAACAAGGGACTCTCTGTGACCCGGCCAGAGGCGAGTCAGATTTTAACGACAGATGCCTCAGACAAAGCTTGGGAGCTCATCTAAATGGAAAGTGGATACAAGACAAGTGGCCTGCCAGACTACAACATCTACATATCAACCTGAAGGAGATGTTAGCAGTCCAGTTTGCATTAATAGCTTTCAAGGATTTACTTCTTCCAGGGCAGGTGTTGATTCTAACAGACAACACAACTGTCATGTGGTACATCAACAAGCAAGGGGGAACACATTCTTATCCTCTATGCAGGCAAGCAATGATTTTGTGGGAGACTGCTCTCAGTTTACAGCTCAATCTTCAGGCAAGGTTTCTGCCGGGAGCACAGAACTCCTTAGCAGATGTGTTGAGCAGAAGAATTATGGATCCCCACGAGTGGAAATTGGATCCTCATGTATTTCAGAAATTGACAGTGTCATGGGGAACTCCAGACATAGATCTGTTCACTTCTCCACTAAACCATCAGCTGCCAAAGTTTTGCACGAAAAGGTTTCATCCCACAGCTTGGGAAGTGGATGCTCTTTCTTTCAATTGGAGCAATCTTCATGTGTATGCCTTTCCACCTCTGCCTCTCCTCCCAAAGGTACTTCTAAAGGTCAGACAGGACAAGCCAAGGATGATTTTAATAGCTCCAGATTGGCCTCGACAGCACTGGTACCCATTACTGAGAAGTCTGGTACGGAAGCCTCCATGGCCTTTGCCTTCGATTCCACACCTGTTGTCCCAGGAGGACAGTCATTTGCTCAATGTCAAACTTCACTCTCTTCACCTAACAGCCTGGCATATTCTGTTTTGAACCATAGAGGGTCTCAACTTCCACAACAAGTTTTGAATGTGATTTTGGAAGCTAGAAGGCCTAGTACAAGGAAAGTGTACGCAGATAAATGGAAGAGATTTTTATTTTGGAGTGCAGCAAAGGATTTTGATGTTTCTGAGCCTAATTTAAGTGTGGCTCTTCAATATCTTACTGAGTTACTGGACAAAGGTTTGTCCTTCTCTTCTATTAAGGTTCATGCTGCAGCAATTTCAGCTCACTATGACTGTGACCCACCATTGTTTTCTCATCCTTTGTTCAAGCAATTTCTTAGAGGGGCAAAGAATATAAGACCCCCACGTAGAGCTCCTACTCCTGCTTGGGATCTCAATTTTGTGTTGGAGAAACTCACTCTACAACCTTTTGAGCCTGCTGCTACTACTGAGTTGAAATATTTATCATGGAAGACTGCCTTTTTGTTGGCCATTACCTCTGCAAGAAGGGTTTCTGAATTACAGGCCCTTATGGTGGTTGAGCCTTTCTTAATTTTCCATAAGGATAGGGTATCTTTACGTACTAATCCTTCCTTTATGCCTAAAGTGGTTTCTAGTGTGGCTTTAAACCAAACTATTCATTTGCCTACTTTTTATGCAAATCCCCAAAATAAAGGGGAAAAGATTTTGCACACTTTAGATGTACACAGGCAGTTGCGATATTATTTGGACAGAACTAAAGGGTTCAGGCAGTCTCAGCAGTTATTTGTTTCTTTTGCTTTGAGTTCTCAGGGCAAGCCTGTGTCAAAACAAACTATTTCTAAGTGGATTGGGTTTTGCATTGCTTTCTGTTATTCCCATCATGGCAAGGAGATTCCAGCTGGGATTAGGCCTCATTCCACTAGGGCTACTGCCACTTGACAGCTTTTTGAGGGGTGGCAACCAAGGATATTCTGGAGGCAGCTACTTGGAGTTCAGTGCATACTTTCTCTAGGCATTATCACCTACCACTTTACTCTAAATCCAGGGCTGGTTTTGCCACTGCTGCTTTGCAGGGCATTTTGGCAGCTCCTGCTTCCTTATAGTTTGGCCATCCTCCCTTACCTCTGCTTTGGGATTCTACCCAAGTGTAAGGACTGCAGCAATGTGAGATGAAGAACATAGTACAGTTTTGTACCTACCATAAATGTAGATGTTCGAAGATCCACATTGCTGCAGTCCAATTTACCCTCCCTCCTTCCCCTCTGTAGTTAGAGGTGGTTGTGTGGGTTGGGTTGTAAATATTGTGTATATTGTATATATTGTACATATAATTAGTGCAAGGGTGGTTGGTTGTTTGTTTGCTGTCTTTTGGTTTTGACCTTTATTTTTAGGGTCTTCTGACATTTGGGGCAAGAAAAGACTGAGGATATGACGTCGGTCATGCGCATTTGTACCCTGACATCCTGATGTCAGTCAAATGCGCCTTGACCGACGTCAGCCTTATACGTTGATATTCGGGCCGACCGAGGACAGCGGACTACCCAAGTGTAAGGACTGCAGCAATGTGGATCTTCGAACATCTACATTTATGGTAGGTACAAAACTGTACTTTTTCTAGCATCTGTCTTTTGAACTGTTGGTAATGGGTGATCCCATGTGATGTAGACTTCATCATTTTCTATGATGCTTTGTGACTCATGTTTCCAGTTGTTTTCAGCCACTTCAGTACGATAATGTTTACACAATCCTCAGTGCAGCAATCTTGCCACATTATTATGCCTTTCAGTATACAGTCCTCCTGCCATTAGTATGTCGCAACCAGCAGTGAGGTGTGCGACTGTTTCCATTTCTGTTTTACAAAGCCTACATTTGTCTGTTTCTCTCACATGTCCAATGGACTTTGTAAACCAACATGTATGCAGCCCACTATCTTGTGCTGCCAATATTAACCTTTCATCTCTTGGTTTGAATTTGCCTTTCCTTAACCATTCCTGCATTTGTTCCTGATCAACATGGGGTTCTTCCAGAAGTTTTCTATGCTTGCAACTGTATTTATGCATTTTCCACATATATGGCCTTCTCATCTGGTCCTTTTTTTTTTGGCACATTCAGCTGCTATCTGATTTTTATCTGCTTCTGGTTTGATTTCCATTCCTGCTTGATGGCAATATGCCTCTGCTAAATTAAGCAGAGAAGTCATTTTAGATTTATTCTCCTCATGTTTCAAAACTTTCATTATGTTTGGGTGTTGTGAGATCAGCAGATGTGTGTGCAGTCCCACGACTGCATATCTGTACATGTAATTAATTTTAAGGAGGCCCATCCCTCCTTCGGAATGGGGAATATATAATCTTGGTATACACTGATTTTTATAAATTGTTTGGTGAGCATGAACCATCCTTTTTGTTTTCCTATATAGTCTGTCCAACCTGTTTTGGGGCCAGTCAATCACTCCAAAACTGTATGTTACTACTTGAAAAGCAAATTGGTTTATAGCTTAGATTTTGTTCGTAGATGCAGTGCTGTTTTCAGGATTAATTTAAGTACTCTAAAGTATTCCTTACTAAGTTTTGTTCACATTTGTTCATGTTTTATTGTTGATCCTTCATCAATTCCCAAATATTTATACAGTCCCTGTTGCTGAAGTTCTTTTATATCACATTCTTGTCCCAAACTAATGTTTTCCTGGTGCTGAAATGTTCTTGCTTTAAAGTTGCTTTTGCACATTTATCATGACCAAATGACATTCTTATATCATCTGAGAAGTTTTGACAACTTGCAGTTGTGCTTTCAGCTCATCATCTGATGAGCTATACAGTTTTAAATCACTGACAAAGAGAAGATGAGAAGCCTTTACACTTTGTTGTTTTCTAGCAGCCAAATTGTAGCCATGAGCCATAAGTAAAAAGCTTAATAGGTTAAGGACAAGGCAGAATAGCCGCGGTGACTGAGTGTCACCCTGGAGTATCCCCCTTTGAGTTGTTATCCCTGGGATAATAATTTGTCCTTTATCATGGCTTAGTTGCATAGTGGTCTGACACTGTTTCATGGTCACTGTAATGTAGGGTGTATTTTATGCATTTTAAGCGTTGTTTTATCCATGAATGTGGGATACTATCAAATGCATTTTTGTACTCAGTCCATGCCATATTTACAGATGCAAGCACATAAATATAAAAGTGATGCTTGCCCTGATCAAAGCACTCAACTCTCTGAATCATATTGAGTATCCGGGACCTGTTCACGTTGTTACTGACAATACCATAGTCATGTGGTACAGCAACAATCAAGGGCAAACCAGGTCATACACCCTTTGCAAATTAGCCGTGTTAGCCTGGGATGTGGCTTCAAGCACAGTCTTATTTTACAGGCATCCTGCATTCCATCAGAGCACAACTGTGTAGCAGACAAGTTGAGTAGGACAAGGGCAGACCCTCACGATTTGAGTAATCAGTGGGGAGTTCCTTAAGTAGAACTGTTTGGCTCCTTTCTGAACAATCAGCAGGCAAGATTCTGTTCCAAGACTCCATGCAAGAAGGCCTGGAAGACAGATGCCTTTTTCTTTTCATTGGACAGGAATGTTTCTGTATGCCTTTTCACCTTTTCCACTGATATCCAGGGTACTTCTGAAGATTCAGAAGAAATTCCCGAAATTCCCAAAGATCACTGTGGTGATTCCCTTTTCCCCAGGCAGCCATGGTGCTCCCTTATTTTAGAAATGATCGGGGCAATTACCACAAGCTTCCTCACAGACTGGATCTACTCACAAGAACAGTGGTGTTTGATGCACCTTGACAGCAGTTAACTTCAAATGACAAGGTCTTAATTCTCTTTACACTCATGTGTACTGAGGACATACAGCAAGTACTAATGGAAGCAAGAAAGCCTGCTACTAGAAAATGATATATTAGTAAATGGAAATGGTTTTCTAGTTGGTGCCAGCAACATAACCAGCACCCATTCAGGGCTAGATATTCTCTGGTTTTACAATATGTGTGTGAGTCACTATCTTAAGGCCTTTCTTACTCCTCCATCAAAGTTCATTTATTGATCATTTGAACATGTTTGCCCATGGATCTTCCTCTTTTAATACAGTTTCATGTCAAAATGTTTTTGAAAGGGGTTTTGCATAAGAGGCCTTCATGAAAACTGATGGCCTCTGTTTGGGATCTTAATTTTGTGTTAGAGAGGCTAACATCTTGTTCCATTTGAACCAACTAACCTGGCTGACTTGAAGTTTGTAACATGGAAAACAGTTTTGCTGATTGCTCTGATCTCTGCAGGAAGGGTAACTGAGCTGCAAGCTGTTATGTCAATCCCATCTCATTTTTCAGAGTGTTTCTTTGAGAACTAATCCTTTTTTTATGCCTAAAGTTGAATCTGAGTTTACTTTAAGCTAAACTATTCATCTTCTTTCCTGAACTTACAAATGAGGGAGAAGGGATACTCCACACCTTGGATGTCCCCACACAACTCAGATACTATCTTGACAAAACTAAATCTTTTAGATCTTCTATTTCTTGTGAAGGTAAGAGGAAGGGACAGTCTCTGTCAAAAAAGACAATTTCCAAATGGTTGTCTAAGGCTATTACCTTTTGTTATACTCACCACAACAAAAGTATTCCAAGCAGGGTCAAGGCCTACTCTACCAGGGCCTTGGCTCCATCTCTATTTTTTTGAAAGGGTTTAATTTAGAAGTATTCTAGAAGCTGCAACTAGGGTTGCCACTTTTTAACAAGACCAAAGTGGGACGTGGGGGAGTGGCCAGTAGGACAGGGGGTGTGACCAATATAACACTGGCCACACTCCCACCACGACATCACCAGAGGTGTTAAAGGAGATGCAGTATTACAGTTATGGGTACAACATTGTGACATTACAGCATACTGAAAACTCACAAGCCATTTAAATGAAGTAAAGCATTACTGCAAAAAAAATACATTACTCAGTTGTAAGAGTAAGTAAACTTTAAAGGAATAAAAAAACACACTACTCATTAAACAGACACTTTTTTATTTAAAAAAAGTAAAAAAAAATCGTAAATCAACTATGACTATTCTGAAAGAAAACTAAAAAATCTACATACCACACACACAAGCCAAGTGTAAAATTAAGACTTTTATTGTAAATTAAAGCTAAAGCAAAGAAAAACACAAAACTACACACTGCACCCTAGTACTACATACTGCACACTAGCAAATTAAAGCTAAAGCAAAGAAAAACACAAAACTACATACTGCATACTAGTACTACATACCACACACTAGTACACTAAATCACTTTTTTTTTTTAAGTGTATTTTGAGTTTGATTTTATGGCTTGAAGAAGGGCCCGGTTTGAAACCATATTTGAATAAAAGTCACTACATTTCATCCAGTAATTTACAGTCATCATTAGTTCATCTTTTAACAAGTCTACACTACATCAGTTTTGCACATCTGTCAATTTACCTTTCACCAAAGAAAACACTCTTTCTGCAAATGCATTTGATGTTGTTATAGATAATACCCTAGCAATTACCGGATATAGTACAGTCAGCTCAGTCCCTGCTCTGAAAAGCTTCAATCACTTTTCTCCTGGAGTCAAGCATGTCTTACATAACTGTTCGAGAAAGGGCCTAATTGCCAAGTAATCCCTGAAAAGATGGTCTTCATCTACATCCTGCAGACTCAGGGCAGTGGTCACATTGAGTATGTCACTGAAAGCAAAGGGCTCAGTTAGACATAATTTAGACAGTGTAAACAAGTAGTTATTTTCAGTATAATCAAACCACTGTTCCAAGTACTTCACTGCTGTCTCCAAGAACACAATGAAGTCTCTTTTCAGTTTGTTAGCAGAAGTGCTGTCTAATGTCCTCATAAGTGCCCTAAGTTTCCCTCCAAAGAAAGCACCTTCAGCTCTTGCCTGCAGTTTTTGTTTCAGAGAGGCCATTACACAAAAAGTTTCCATGGCAGTAACTCCTGATTTTTTATTGTACTTGTATGTTTATTAAAATCGACAAGAGCAGCACATAGAAAGTGCAAATAGTACTGGGGCAGCGTAGGCAATGCATTCTCACCATGCTCATTAGCTGAAAAGTACTGCCATATCTGCCGGGGGGTCTCCTCTTCTCCCTGGGAGAGGAAATAAGACTGGAGCATTGGGAGATTTTTTTACTACTCTTTCAATGGCTGACAGTAGTGACAGCCACCTTGTTGGCACATGTCTTAACAGACTCTCAAATTCCATGCCACAAAACTCAAAGAAGTCTTTCAAGTCTCTGGTCCTTGTGGCAGAACCTGAGAAATGGCTGAAAAGTTTCATTACAAATGCTTCCACATCGTACGGTAGTTGTGCTGCAGCTTTTTTGGCTGCATTGTAAATGATGTGGGCAACACAGTTAGCCTTCTGGAGTGATGGACACATTTCTTTTAATCTGGTATACACACCAGATTTCTTCCCATAGTTCACACTGGCATTATCAGACGCAAGGAGTGCCGTTCCATAATGTTCGAAATTTGTTGTGATATAGCCTGTGCAGATTCATCAGTGTCTTCACAGAAGTCCAAAAGGCCATTTACCACTCCTCCTTCTTTAGAAAAATACCTCACAACAAGTGGAAATAATTTTATGTTCCCCTTCTTGGAAGCATCTGATGAAATTGCAGATGAAGTGCCTGGTTTTTGAAGGTCATGCAGGAGGTATTCCAATGAGTGTAGTCCCAAAACATTTTTGACTATGGCTTCAGCCGTGGTTCTTCCACAAGATAGTTTATTTGTAATGTCCAAGTCACTGTACAACTGGCTGGCCAACTTTAGTGCACAGTCCAAGCTGTTATAGGAAATATTGTGCTTAACAGCATGGAACATCTCAGAGGCTTCTGCTGCAATGATCCTAAGTTCTGGTCCCTCAATGTTTGTGTTTCTTGCCCACTTTGTCATCAGGTGACTGGATTTAGCTTGAGGAATAGCAGTCTTATGTTGTTCAGTTGCCTCATGTCATGCAACATCATTTCTTCCACCGTGGGTCACTAGAAATTCTTTCTTGCGCTACCTGCAGAATGCTTTGACATCACTGCATCTCTCGATCCAGTCGAATTCCATTTTCTAAACACCCTGCCACTTGCACATTCTCTTGTTGCTGGTTGACTGCGATGAAGCTGCTGCTCTCTTCATTCTTGAATCTGTATTTACCTGATATGCAACATATTTAGCAAAACTGTGTTAGTAGGGTGCAGTAACATATTGGTGCACAAATGAACTGGCTAGAAACAGTGGCACATGAAAGAACTGGCTAGAAACAGTGGCACATGAAATCATTGGTTTGAAAAAGACTGGCACATAATAATCATAAAAACATTGGCATATGAAACATGAAGCAGCTTAACGTTCTTTGATATAGATTCAGTGAAGACCTGAGAATGAACTGGCCTTGGCTCTAGATGATTGCCACTGTTAAATGATGGCCCAATGACCCCATGTGCAAAAATGGGAAAAAGGGGTTTTAGATGGATGAATACAGACACTGGCACTTGAAAGAACTGGCTACAAATACTGGCACTTGAAAGAACTGGCTTAAAAAACATTGGCACGTGAAATAACTGGCTTGAAAAACATTGGCATGCGAAGGAACTGGCTTGAAAAACATTGGCATGCGAAAGAACTGGCTTGAAAAACATTGGCATATGAAAGAACTGAGGAATGGAGCAGAAAAGAATTAACATTATAAACCATTTGAAAAAAAGGTAAAATAGTAAAGAGGTAATGTAGGGGGCATTTTGGCCATTGAAAACTTTGACATTAACACAGCTCGTAGAAAAGTAAATGCATTATTTTTACTGCCAAACATGCCCCCCACCCCACCCCTCAAGAAAATAAAGTTAAACACATTTTCACTGTACCAAAACCCCCACTAAAATGAATGAGAATGCACAGCAGATACCATAGACCTGATTTAGCTTTTGAACACAGCAGTTAAAAGAAATAAATGTATAGTACTAATTTACATAGCGCAATGATCTATTACCAAACATGCCCAACAGCAGCACTTGCCGTAATCAGATTATAATGAAAGCAGTACATTGTAAATTTATTGAAGACATCACTAAAAAAATACAAACTTTGCTACATATAAAAACAAGCTATCCAGGTAACGACGGCATGGTTTAGCACAATCTCAAATGCACTGCATTAACGTCTGAGCATGCATCCACAAAAAAAAGAGGAAAAAGTCTGTAAACATTTTACCTTTTAAAAATACTTCTTGCAAGAGCAGCTAAAATAAACTACAGTGTATGTCAGACTCCATGGACCCCTTTTACCTTAAAACATAGCAATTAAGAGTAATTTACCCAGCACAGCGATGCAATAAACAGGCCAAGGCAAAATAAGCACACCTATATTCACACATTACAAGCAAAGCAGGACATTTTAACCTTATTAAAGGCAGCATAGAAAATAAAATGCACACATTTACAACTATAAATGAAAATGATCTTGAAGTAGCTTCGGCAAGTTGACAGCATGTACCTACTAGAATAATAAATGCACGTTAACTATTAACATTCCCCCTCAAAAGTTAGACCTGTACCACATGCACATTGACTTGCAAGAACTAACAGGAAAAATTACCCAAACATTATATCCTAACTTCCTGAAAACAGCATTAATTGCACACATTTCCACACAAAAAGTGCAAACTATGCTCGAACATTTTCAGTCTGCAAACTGAAAGTACCCTGAAAAAGCTACAACAATAGAAATACATCATACTACATTTATATTTAAGACTGCCCCCTACCAGAAATAAACAAAACATCTCTACACACGGTTCAGCCTTTAAAAAGTAAAGCTTCCAAATCATACCCCCACAACAATCACAATTACATATACATACACACACAGGTGTTACACCTTTAAAAACTACTACTCGAAAATCTCAAAATAACCACTGCACAGATTTAAGTACTGCATACTGCAAACCCCATCTACCTCTAAACATTAAAAACTTAAATAAAGCACAATATTCCCATTTAAAACTACTACTTGGAAATCTCAAAATTACCACTGCACAGATTTAAATACTCCATAGTACACCCTCAATTAACCTCTAAACATTAAAAACTTAAATAAAGCACAATATTCCCATTTTAAATAACTAAAGCCACAAAATACTATGTACTTACCACTATCACAGTCTTTGCTGGGCTAGCTGGCTTCTTTCCTGCTGGAATGGCTGGCTGGATGACTGACTCTCTGTCTGCTGGAGTGGCTGGGCTGGCTGGCTAGCAGGCTCCCTTGCTGACTGACTGACTGGCTGGCTGGCTGACTGGCTGACTGACTGACTTCCTTGCTGTCTAGCTGGCTAATCTCAGTCCTTTCCTTATTAGCAGCTGTAGAGCACTAATACAAAACTGCTCTACAGCTGCGACCTTTGTAGGGCTCTTCCGACGCAAATCCTCGTCCCCTTCAATCCTTGCAACCGATTGCTGCTTGAATTACACTACCCAGACCTAACAGGGTATACTTCTAACTGCATGTCTGTGTTGGTGACGTAGCCACATTGCCATGGAATAACCGGAAGTATTTTCGACTTTTCCACGGCAATTCAGCGTTCACTGAAAAATGGGACTTTTAAAGTCCCACTGCCTGAGAATGCAGGCAACGGGATGAGAAGGCTCAACCCATGAGTGTCCTGCTGACAACGGGACAGGTGGTAACCGTAGCTGCAACTTGATCCTCTGTACATATTTTTATAAAGCACTATAAGCTGGATTCCTTCTCTAGATTTAGATCAGGCTGTACTAGGATCATTCTGTGGAGCCTTCTGGGCTCTTATCCTTCTACCTCACAAATGTAGTAAGGTAGGATAATCTAGCCATATAGCTAAGGCTACTGCAGCAGCGATCAATATGATGAGCATAGTACAGTTGTATAAGTATACTTACAAGAACAGTAGATGTTCGAATAATTGCTGCAGTAGCCATTCCCTCCCTCCATCCCCTTGTTTTTTGGTGGTGTTTATGCCAGGGTGTGGACATCTATTGTTTGTTATTCCTAGCATTGTCCATTCAGGGCTAAAACTCCCTCTTTCTGTTGACATGACAGTTCTGATTGGTCTTGGCATCCAGACCTGTCTTTTTACTTAGCTAAGCTTGAGCTGACTGTCGGTTTGGATGTGTTGAAGGTGTCCTGAAGCTTTGGAAGCTGGCCTTCTGTTGTATCTTTGGCAGGATCTAACCCATATAGCTAAAGCTACTACAGCAGTGATCCTTCGAACATCTACAATTGTTGTAAGCTTATTTACACAACAGTACTTTTCAATGATGGCCAAGCACCCTCATTTCCCACCATAGATGGTGAACGTCATTGAGGTCTCTCAAAAAAATTCCACCAAAATGATTTACAAAGGTAAATGGAAAATGTTTTCCTTGTGGGCCCATAATAGAAACATTTCCTTAATGTCTGAGCCATTAGAGAAGGTCTTTGTCTACCTAACTGGGTTATACAACAAATATTAGCTTTTTTCTTATCAAAGTTAATTTGGCAGCCATCTTGTTTTTTCATTAAGGATTTTTAGGTCATTGGTTGGCTGCACATCAGTCTGGTGAAGCCTTCCTTAAAAGTAATTTTCTTTCGAGGCCTCTTTTAACTAGACTAGCACAAGCTTGGGACCTCAACTCTGTATGTATTAGAATCCTTGACGCAATCTCCATTTGAACCTACCAGCTCTAGATATTAAATTCCTTCCTTGCTTCTTAAAAGACAGCTTTTCTAGTAGCCATTATTTTTGGGTCTCTGAGCTTCAGGCCGTGACTTCACAATTTCCATATATTGCTTTCCATCAGAACAGGGTTTCTTTTAAAACTTCCTAAAGTGGCATCACAGACTATTTTGAACCAGTATATTCATTTGCCTGCATTTTTTGTGAAGTACTCTAATAATAAAGGGGGGGGGGTACCTATTATGTTGTCCAGATGTTCACAGATAACTATGATTTCACTTGGATCATAATAAAACATTTAGGAAAGACAAACAGCTATTTATTTTTTTTTGCCAGTTAAACTTGGTCTTATGATTACTTCGGCAAAGTAGATTACTGACTGCATCTCATTCTGCTGTGACAAGGCAGACAATGAGTTGCCTGTTCCTCCATAGTCGCATTCTGTCAGGGCTCAATCCCATGTCTGTGTCCTTTCTTAGAAGTCTCCCACTCCAGGGTATTGCAACAGTGGCCACTTGGTCTTCCTTGCATACTTTTGCTAAGCATTACTGCCTTGACTTCATCTTTAGGCAAAGGCCTCTTTTGGAGCAACTGTCCTGAAAAGCTTTCTCAGTTAGGCCACCTGAGTTAGCTGGGGATTCTGTCCTGCTAGTCCAGTGTACAGACAGGACTTTAGAAATACAAAAATTGTTTACTTACCAGAATTCTCTGGTCTCTTTCTGAGCACTGGAATAACCTGCCCACCATACACCTACAAGTTGTCCTTTCCTGAGAGATCTGTGGGGATTGTTTGAATGATATAAGATGTATCGAGTTTATTTGCTTGGAGCTAGATTTGCTTGGAGCTAGTAGTCTATAATGAGAGCATACTCGATCTGTAGGATTTACAACAGGAAGGGATTATGGGTAGCAAGGAGCTTGAGTTTATGAAGTGTATATTACCATCAACAGAGGGCGCCAGATGCATCAGTTCTGCTGTTCTAGTGTTCAGATAGAGACCAGAGTAATCTAACATTCCACTAAGCACATGACTTACATTTTATTTACCCCAGAACCAACTGTTCTGTACCATTCACAAAACCAACTTGCCTAGGCTCTGCTGCCTACATTTCAGATTTCTTTGCCAGCGTATCGAAGGAGCAGTCTTCGGTCTCAGCAGTTATACCTTCCCCAGTACACAAAAAGAAAAAAAAAACTTGTGAAGGAGGGTCAGACTGGTTCTTAATTTGCCTTAGTCATCGATAGGTGATTCTGCTGTAACAACTTATTGTTCCTCAGAGCACCCATCTTGGTTCCCAGTCTTCTTGGTGTAGACTTCAAAGTTACCAAAGACTGTGGGATAGCCACATCTCTGTGGCTGTAGAGATGCTTTTCATAGGCAAGTGAGAGACACTGATGTTGGTGGCAGGGGAGGGGGGCAGGTGAAGGGCATTTATTTGACTAGAATAGGGATGTAGAAGCTGGGTCTAGTGTGCCTAAGGAGCATATTTTTGTTCTGGGAGAGTGTGC
Organism: Protopterus annectens; assembly: GCF_019279795.1. NCBI lineage: Eukaryota > Metazoa > Chordata > Ceratodontiformes > Protopteridae > Protopterus > Protopterus annectens. The sequence continues at coordinate 1,814,255,167 of NC_056737.1, read as the reverse complement.
TGAGTGAGAAAAACTTTCAGTCTCCTGTTTCTGTCTCCATGGACAAATAGATTTACTGGGATTTGCTAAGGAACTTATTTCTGCCTTTTCATGGCCTGAATCTCCTCATAAAAAAGTAAGAGAGTTCCCTGTCATTCTAACCATTTTTTTCAAGTCAAAAGAGCAGACACTGTAAGTGAAGGGTTGTACCTCAGAAAATTCATCAGTCTGAACATTCTGATTCTGAGGAAAATAGTGTCAGATTTCCATATTGGCAAGATTTCTTTCACTGAAGTTTATCTACATGAACTAGATTTTTGAGTGGGTGTAAAATGAGATTCCTGTGGCATAGAAGATGTATTATGATGTGGTAAGCTTACAGATGCCCAAGGCTGCTCCTGTTTCTCCTATATTGCCTGCTTTCGAGAATATTTTCTCAGTGTCTTTAGTTTGCCTGATGGTCAGCCTCCTTTTCCCAAGATGTCTGACAGGTTATATATGCCCAATACACAAAAGTATCAGATGTAATGGGATCCTATCTCGCCTACATTCATAACTGATGAGTTCGGAGCTGATCCCTCGGCTCCGACTCGGCCACTATATAGTAGAACGAAGTCTCTAATTGGCTGGGCTACCCCTTATCCCAGAATGCACCATGCCTGCTTCCCCAGATCTCGTTTGCTGCTTTTCAAGCTAGACGTGGTCTCGACTTGGCTGGAGCTAAGTAGTTTTTTGGTTACTTTTTGGTCTTTTGACCTAGGGGTTTATTCATAAATTTAACAAACAGCTGTTTTAACAGCTTTACGTGTGTGTGTAAACTTTTTGGTGTGATTGGTATTTTTTTCTATTTACCGGGCAAGGCCCGTTTAAGTTAGAGGGCCCTTGCCCTTATTTGTGTGTGCTGAAATTGTTTTACTGTACATTCTCTTTTTTATCGGGTTAAGCCCATTTAAGTTAGAGGGCTTCTGCCCGTTTTTGTGTGCTGTATCTTGGGCCAGTCCCGTTTGAGTAAAAGGGCTCGTGCCCTATTTAAGGCTGTTTTTTTCGTTGTGGTAAAACAGTGGTGTGACAGGATGTCGAAAGAGCAGAAGTCTGGTTTTAAAAAGTGCACTAAGTGTAACTACAAAATGTCCATTACTGATAGTCATGCTGTTTGTGTATATTGTTTAGGACCGAAACATTTACAGGAAACATGTAGTGTTTGTCATGCTTTTTCCTCTAGGGTCCTTCAAGAACGTAAAAATAAGTTGATACTTAAGGGCCTTATTAAGCCCTCCTTTGAGGAAGCTTTGGCTTCTCCTTCCTCTCCAGCTTCTAAAAAGAAAAGGTCGTCGGCTCCGACCAGTCCGTCGGAGCCGACTTCCAAGAAGCATAGGTCGACCTCTTCTTCCTCGGCTCCAATGGCTTCGGAGCCTCGGGTGGAAGGGTCTGCCCCAATACCTCTTTCCTAGGCTCCATTGGTGTCGGAGTCGCAGGTTGGGGGATCGAGAGGCAAATCATCTGCTTCGGCTCCTTTGGTCTCGGAGCCGTTGGAGGTGTGCAGCTCAGACTCTCCCCCCTCGGCCCCGAAGTCTCCTTCAGCGTCGATACTTATACATACGGTTCCGGATCCGGTGCCGATAGTGTTGGAGCCATTTTGGAGCCGGTCCCCTGGTCTATATAGTAGAACGAAGTCTCTAATTGGCTGGGCTACCCCTTATCCCAGAATGCACCATGCCTGCTTCCCCAGATCTCGTTTGCTGCTTTTCAAGCTAGACGTGGTCTCGACTTGGCTGGAGCTAAGTAGTTTTTTGGTTACTTTTTGGTCTTTTGACCTAGGGGTTTATTCATAAATTTAACAAACAGCTGTTTTAACAGCTTTACGTGTGTGTGTAAACTTTTTGGTGTGATTGGTATTTTTTTCTATTTACCGGGCAAGGCCCGTTTAAGTTAGAGGGCCCTTGCCCTTATTTGTGTGTGCTGAAATTGTTTTACTGTACATTCTCTTTTTTATCGGGTTAAGCCCATTTAAGTTAGAGGGCTTCTGCCCGTTTTTGTGTGCTGTATCTTGGGCCAGTCCCGTTTGAGTAAAAGGGCTCGTGCCCTATTTAAGGCTGTTTTTTTCGTTGTGGTAAAACAGTGGTGTGACAGGATGTCGAAAGAGCAGAAGTCTGGTTTTAAAAAGTGCACTAAGTGTAACTACAAAATGTCCATTACTGATAGTCATGCTGTTTGTGTATATTGTTTAGGACCGAAACATTTACAGGAAACATGTAGTGTTTGTCATGCTTTTTCCTCTAGGGTCCTTCAAGAACGTAAAAATAAGTTGATACTTAAGGGCCTTATTAAGCCCTCCTTTGAGGAAGCTTTGGCTTCTCCTTCCTCTCCAGCTTCTAAAAAGAAAAGGTCGTCGGCGACGACCAGTCCGTCGGAGCCGACTTCCAAGAAGCATAGGTCGACCTCTTCTTCCTCGGCTCCAATGGCTTCGGAGCCTCGGGTGGAAGGGTCTGCCCCAATACCTCTTTCCTAGGCTCCATTGGTGTCGGAGTCGCAGGTTGGGGGATCGAGAGGCAAATCATCTGCTTCGGCTCCTTTGGTCTCGGAGCCGTTGGAGGTGTGCAGCTCAGACTCTCCCCCCTCGGCCCCGAAGTCTCCTTCGGCGTCGATACTTATACATACGGTTCCGGATCCGGTGCCGATAGTGTTGGAGCCATTTTGGAGCCGGTCCCCTGGTCTATATAGTAGAACGAAGTCTCTAATTGGCTGGGCTACCCCTTATCCCAGAATGCACCATGCCTGCTTCCCCAGATCTCGTTTGCTGCTTTTCAAGCTAGACGTGGTCTCGACTTGGCTGGAGCTAAGTAGTTTTTTGGTTACTTTTTGGTCTTTTGACCTAGGGGTTTATTCATAAATTTAACAAACAGCTGTTTTAACAGCTTTACGTGTGTGTAAACTTTTTGGTGTGATTGGTATTTTTTTCTATTTACCGGGCAAGGCCCGTTTAAGTTAGAGGGCCCTTGCCCTTATTTGTGTGTGCTGAAATTGTCTTACTGTACATTCTCTTTTTTATCGGGTTAAGCCCATTTAAGTTAGAGGGCTTCTGCCCGTTTTTGTGTGCTGTATCTTGGGCCAGTCCCGTTTGAGTAAAAGGGCTCGTGCCCTATTTAAGGCTGTTTTTTTCGTTGTGGTAAAACAGTGGTGTGACAGGATGTCGAAAGAGCAGAAGTCTGGTTTTAAAAAGTGCACTAAGTGTAACTACAAAATGTCCATTACTGATAGTCATGCTGTTTGTGTATATTGTTTAGGACCGAAACATTTACAGGAAACATGTAGTGTTTGTCATGCTTTTTCCTCTAGGGTCCTTCAAGAACGTAAAAATAAGTTGATACTTAAGGGCCTTATTAAGCCCTCCTTTGAGGAAGCTTTGGCTTCTCCTTCCTCTCCAGCTTCTAAAAAGAAAAGGTCGTCGGCGACGACCAGTCCGTCGGAGCCGACTTCCAAGAAGCATAGGTCGACCTCTTCTTCCTCGGCTCCAATGGCTTCGGAGCCTCGGGTGGAAGGGTCTGCCCCGATACCTCTTTCCTAGGCTCCATTGGTGTCGGAGTCGCAGGTTGGGGGATCGAGAGGCAAATCATCTGCTTTGGCTCCTTTGGTCTCGGAGCCGTTGGAGGTGTGCAGCTCAGACTCTCCCCCCTCGGCCCCGAAGTCTCCTTCAGCGCCGATACTTATACATACGGTTCCGGATCCGGTGCCGATAGTGTTGGAGCCATTTTGGAGCCGGTCCCCTGGTCTATCGGAGCCAAGAGAGAAGTCGTCTTGGCCCCCATCTATTTCCTCTAAATCCTCCAGGTTGTCTGACTCAGATTTGGACAGTTATCCAGAGGCTTTTCCAGTCCCCGGTTTTTGCAAAAATGGTCTCGGCTCCAGCCCACTCAGCTCCGGAGCCGGTCCCCACTTCAACACATCTGATTCCTCCTCCAACCTCCTCGGAACCGTTGGAGTCGGTGATGGTGGAGCAGAGCAGAGTCGTCCAGTCGGAACCGAGACTCCCTCGGAGCCTCTCGGTTCCGACCATCATTCCTACCCTGTCCTCGGCGTCAGGGTTCGATACCGGGACTTACTCGGTCGGGGCTGAGGGGGAACACTTTGGAACTGGTAGCTTCGGTGCCTAGTCTCCCCCTCGGAGCGTCGGCCGCAAGGATTCCTGGTACCGTCGTGGTCTCTCAGCCGGTGTCCTCCGTAGAGTTTGGAGGTCCTGCTTTTGAGGCCATGAGGAGTGCACTGGCCATGTCCTTGCCGGCTCAGCAACTCTCTACCTCACCATCCCTAGACTTGGGAACTGGTGCTTCTGGTGTGCTACATTCCCACGACAGCGGGGCCCCAAGGCCTGAGGATACCCCCTTGGGGGGTTCCCTTCTCCCGGGAGGTCCTTCTGAATCCGCTTCAGATGAACCTCCAAGGAAAAAATTGTGCAAGAGGAAGCACATTGACTCCCAGGATGAGTCTATCACATCAGATACTGACCTCGATGATGCAGAGGGGTCCCCAAAATTGTCCTCAGATGACGTCTCATTCTCAGATATCCTCGAGATCCTGAGACAGAGAGGCGATTGGCAGTCCAAAACCCCTTCCGCAGAGGAGTCAGTCTTCCTCGAGGCTTTTGGGGCCCAGCCCTCCGCCTCCTCGGTGTCTCCACCCTTCGATGAATTGCTAGATTTAGTTTCTCGAAGGGTGTGGGAACACCCTGACTCTGTGGAACCAGTGCCCGCCAGGCCTAACAAGTTCCTCTCAGCCCCTCCTCAAAAGGAATTTTTGACCAAAGGAGTTGCAGTAGATGCGATGGTGGTGGCATCTGCCACTCAGCAGGACATGGCAGAGGCTTCAACGTCTATTCACTCTCCTAATAAGGATTCCAGGAGCACGGATAGGTACGGGAAGCGTACACTTTCTTCAGCGGCCTTTACCCTGAGGTTGCTGAATTATCTTTGTCATTTTACCAGGCTCCAAAGGGACCTCCTCAAAGAGTTAGGTGAGTCTCTTACGGGTAATCTTCCTGAGGCGTTAACCCAAACTGTTGGCGCCCAGATGACTACCCTATCTTTGATAGTCAACTCGTCCATGAGGCTCATCTCATATGTGGCCGAAGGGGCGAGTAGAGCAGCGGGAACAGGCATGGCTCTTAGAAGACACGCCTGGTTACGCTTGTGTCCCTTTGCGGAGGCCTTTAAGTCTTCCTTCACCGACGCCCCCTTTGATGGGTCTTCCCTGTTTGGACCCAAGGTGAAGGACACACTGACTCAATGCGAGCAGGAGGGCAAGACCTTGACTGCCATGGGGGCCTGTTTCTCTGCTCCCTCTAGACCTTACTCCAAGGCCCAGAGAGGAGGGAAAACGTGGTTCAAAAAATCTCAAAGGTCTTTCCCTACTCCACCAAGTGATTCCCCCCTCTAGAGGCAGGGGGGGTGGATTCAGGAAGACGCCGCCCCAGAGGCGGCAGAGGCCCCCGTAACTCTGGAGACCACGATTCCTTTCGTGGTCCATCCTACGCTCACCTTCCCTGAGACGTGGCCCGCCTGCGCATCTCCAGAGCCAGTCGGGGGTCACTTTGCGGAACACCCACAGGCTTGGGAATCTATCACCAAGGATCAGTGGGTGCTCTGAACCATAACCGGAGGCTATCTCATCCCTTTCATAAAGCCCCCTCTTCCTATCAGGAAGATCATGGATGTGCCACCCAGTCAGCGGGATCAAGCAGCGGTCGAGGTCTCAAAGCTGCTAAGAAAAGGAGTCATCCAGCCTGTCCCCGCCGACCAGATCGGATCAGGAACTTACTCAAGACTATTTTTGGTGCCAAAAAAGACAGGGGACTTAAGGCCCATTTTGGACCTCAAATCATTGAATCGCTTTGTAAAAAAATCCAAATTCCGAATGGTCACCCTTCAGTCCATTCTCCCGTTATTGGAGAAGGATGTCTGGATGTGCTCCATAGATCTCAAGGACGCTTACTATCACATCCTGATAAGTCAAGAGTCCAGGAGTCATTTACGCTTCCGCCTGGGAACCAGTCATTTCCAGTTCCGAGCACTGCCCTTTGGTCTCACCACAGCCCCCAGGGTGTTCACCAAGTGCCTGGCAGTAGTGACAGCTCACTTGAGAAGTCTAGGATTCCAAGTGTTTCCCTATCTAGACGACTGGCTCCTTACTGCCACCACCAAGCATCTATTAGTTCAGGCGCTTATGACCACAGTCAGTTTGGGTCATTCACTAGGAATCACGTTCAATTGGGGAAAATCTTTGCTGCAGCCGTCTCAGCGTATTACCTTTATAGGCACAGAGTTAGACACAAGAAGAATGCGGGCATTCTTGCAGGTAGAAAGGATTCAGGTCCTGCAGTCGGAGGTTCAAACCTTGTTACCCAGATCACGAGTTCAGGCCAGACTGATTCTGCAGTTATTGGGCACGATGGCCTCGACTATTCTTCTAGTCCCCTTAGCCAGGCTGCACATGTGGGTGCTGCAATGGCTACTGTTGGTTCAATGGTCTTTTCAGGATCTCCCGTTGAACCATTTGGTCCAGATTATGGAAAGTTGCCATCGGGACCTACGTTGGTGGCTGCTTCGGTCCAACCTGGACCAGGGGCGACCCTTTGCCCTTCAGCCTCCCGTCGCCACGGTGACCACGGACGTCTCCCAGATAGGGTGGGGGGGGCATTATCTGGACAGGTCTGTCCAAGGTACGTGGCAGGCTAACGAAAAGCACTTACATATCAATATCCTGGAAATGAGAGTGGTGCTACTGGTGTTACAAGCACTTCATCATGTTCTTCCCCAGGGTACTATTGCGATCCTGTCCGACAACATGTCGGTAGTCTGGTTCATAAACAAGCAAGGCGGAACCAGGTCCTACCCTCTTTGCCGAGAGGCCATGAGAGTGTGGCATTGGGCGATTTCTACCCAGCGTTTCCTAGTGGCAACGCACATTCCGGGGAAATCCAATGTGATTGCAGACAGGCTGAGCAGGACTCTCCTGTTGCCCCATGAGTGGTCCCTCAATGACAGGGTGGCTGCAAACATTTTCACCAAGTGGGGCCTCCCTTGTTGCGACTTGTTCACCAGCCCTCACAATGTGAAATGCAGGGAGTTCTTCACTCTGATTCCCTCTCAGGGGCAGATTCCCAGGGACGCTCTAGCTCACAGTTGGCCCCCCGGTCTACTTTACACCTTCCCTCCGGTTCCCCTTCTCCCGAAGGTGATACAGAAGGCGAATTATCTAGGAAGCGGCATGATTTTGATCGCTCCACACTGGCCTCGTCAGGTTTGGTTCCCCTTCCTTCTGAGGTATGCGGTGGAGGGCCCATGGTTTCTGGACCTGGTGCCCGACCTGTTAACTCATCAGTTGGGACAGTCTCATCCATCCCTCAGGTCCTTGAGGTTGGCCGCCTGGTTACTCCACTTCCAACCTTAGTCAGAGATAACTCTCTTTCTACAGACGTCATCCACATTTTGTCCTCTTCTCACAAACCTTCCACTATTAAACTGTATTCCAGCAAGTGGAAGAGGTTTGCTATTTGGGCCCAGCAACGAGGTATAGATCCTCCTACCGCCCCAGTACCTCAGGTTTTAGAATTCCTGGCTTCTTTGTTTTATTTGGGCTCTTCAGTTTCCACAATTAAAGTCCAACTGGCGGCTATCTCTAATTTTCATGTCTCCTTTGAGCCTTCCTTAATGGCAAACAGGCTTTGCAAATCTTTCCTTAAAGGAGCATGGCTCCTTCGGCCCCCAATAGCCCATCCTGTGCCCCCTTGGGATCTGAATATGGTTCTAGCTTCTCTAACTGCCCATCCCTTTGAACCAGCAGCTACTTGTGATATAAAATTTCTATCTTGGAAAACCGCCTTTTTGGTGGCAATAACCTCTGCCAAGCGGGTCTCAGAGCTTCAGGCTCTCTGTTCTAATCCCCCTTATTTGATTTTTCACAAAGACAGAGTGTCTCTCAAGTTAAATCCCTCTTTCTTACCCAAGGTAGCATCCCCCTTATGCATTCAACAATCCTTGGAGCTCCCTGTGTTTTTTCCCAAATTCTCCAATAGCGCAGAATATATTTTCCATCAGTTGGATGTTCACAGACAACTGCGTTTTTATTTAAGTAGGACCAATCAGACACGAAAGTCAGATCAGCTGTTTATATCCTTTGCGGAAAATAGGTTGGGTCAACCGGTGGCTAAAACCACCATAGCCAAATGGATTAAAGATTGCATCTCCTTCATCTATTCACAGTCCGGCAAAGAGCTACCATTCCCAGTCAAGGCTCATTCTACCAGGGCAATGGCTACTTCTGTAGCATTTCACTCCAAATTATCGATAGATGCTATCTGTGCGACCGCTACCTGGACTTCTCCGCGCACCTTTATTTCTCATTACAAGATAGATGTGGCTTGTCAAGGTAGAGCTTCCTTTGGTTCCACAGTTCTCAGGAGTGTTTTCTAATGAGCCACCCGGGATTTAGGTGCTAGGGATGCTGTCCCATCAGTTATGAATGTAGGTGAGATAGGATCCCATTACATCTTTTAGTTATGCACTTACCATAACTTCGGATGTATGGGATCCATCTCGCCTACATTCATACGTACCCGCCCTCCTTCCCCCTTCCCATTGGACTTAGAGGAAATGTTGCTACTTACTGAGTTTTTCTCTTGAAGGACTTTAGTTTGTTACAGTTGTTGGTATGTTTCTGTGCCTGGATGTAGGTATATAAAAGTGAACAAACAAGATCTGGGGAAGCAGGCGTTGTGCATTCTGGGATAAGGGGTAGCCCAGCCAATTAGAGACTTCGTTCTACTATATAGTGGCCGAGTCGGAGCCAAGGGATCGGCTCCGAACCCATCAGTTATGAATGTAGGCGAACTACAAAATAACTCGTAACACTAAGGAACAGTTCAACAATAATAAAACCAACGATATCTTGTTCCTTGACCCGTAAACAGTTCCACACCAACACCTTTAAGAACACTTCTTTATTCAGATAAAATTGAATTTTATCTGAATAAAGAAGTGTTCTTAAAGGTGTTGGTGTGGAACTGTTTACGGGTCAAGGAACAAGATATCGTTGGTTTTATGAATGTAGGCGAGATGGATCCCATACATCCGAAATTATGGTAAGTACATAACTAAAAGTTTTCTAACCCTAAATTAGATCCAGCAGGCATTTCTCTTTCCAAGTCTGCTGCTGCTAAATGAGTTACTACTAATAACCATTTTCTTTCTGACAAAGATGGGAACGCAATTGATAACTTATGGAATAAATGTATTCTTCTAGTCATACCTCTCAACTGTACAGATTTTCACAAAATGTCCAAATTTTTTTTTTGGCTCGTTTTCATAAAATTGTGGTTTTCTGGCAAGTTAGTAGCAAATCTTTAAAGAGTAAAGTTAGAAAATAATGACAGACATTTGAGTTTCAGATTTCATACCCTTCAGAAAATTCATACTAATGCAAAACATGTTTTTCTATCAACTTGCTAAGTTTGTAAGAGCAATATTCAAAAACTGCCCCTATTTTTGGGCCTCTGTCCCACTTTTATTTATAACTTTGTCTAGATTTATTGCTCTAAGAGGTTGAGAGGTATCCTACTATTTTTAAACTGTTGAGCTCATATGTTAAAGTAGTTGGTCGTGCCTTTTGAGAATATGCAGAAATTAATGCTTAGCCTTCCTTTTTTGATGTAAAGAATTCATTAAATGTTTTTGTGACAGCTACTTCTCATGTAGCTAAACATAGTTTACAGTGTATTCTTGAAGCTACAGTCTCCTCCAGAGCTGCTGCCTCCTCATTTGTTTTGAGGAGATTTGTATTGTATGGCTTTGTTCGCAAAATCTTCCTGATGATGATAAAGCTGAGATTTTAAGTTATGCAGCTGATGTATATGAAAAGGAAAGAGTAATTCAGTGAGTGACTGAAGATTTTTCAACCTTCCTTTTTCAGACCAAATAATAGTTTTCCTACTGCCTCAGCTCCCTTTTCCAATAAGCAGTTTAAGTAGCAAAGAACCCATAATCAGAGTTTTAAAACAATAGACATGAGACTCAAAAACGAAAGGAAAGGCTTCTAAAACTCAAGGACAGTCCTTACAGTCCCCATGACTGTCCACCTGTTCAGTCTCCCCCCTTCCACCCTGGCAACCCCCTACATCTCTGAAACTCCATCTTTCCTGTCAGAATCAGATTGTTTCAGGCAGCTGAGCACTGAATTGTAATCCAGCTGGGTTATACTTGACAATGGGAATCATTCTTTCCTTCTTTTCCAGGAGATGCTGCCTTCTCCAGGGAAGCAAATTCCTCTATTTTCTCCCATTCTACATAAAATTTTGACTTGGGGAGTCCTAGCATAAGTGCCTCTTAATCTCATAACAAGGGTTGTTATTCAGCAATTTGTATAGTTCCAAAAACAGAAGGATCCTGGAGGCCACTGCTGGGTCTTTCTGGTCTAAGCCTTTTTGTCAAGCTTCGGAAATTAAAAATGTTAGCACTTCAGTATTATTTACCTCTTATCCCTCCTCTAGCTTGCATAGTAAAGCTGGATCTAAAAGACACCTCTTATTACATTCCTTTTGTTGAGCAGTTCATGTGTTTCTTAAGATTTGCTGTGTATGGCTTACATTATCAGTTAAAAATCCCAAAGGCAGTCAAATGTAAAAACAGCTTGAAGAACGACTGTAGACTGTATACAGATACTCAAAAGGTGCATGGTACCACTTTAATACATAAAACAAAATCTGGTTAGCGTTTTGTTTCACAATGTGTAAAACTTCATCAGACAAACAAAGTTCACAAATGTCACTTCCCTTATGCTTTACCATCTATTCTCATTGGTTGCCACACATTGATGCTGAATTTAAAATAACTCGCACATTAACTAATCGAGTGGTGTAAGGGAACCACTACACAGTGAATCTATGCACTTAACATTAAAAAATTTTAGCAACTCATTGTGTCTTTTTTTAATGTATGCATAATTAAATAACTCTTTAAAAACAAACTGTATAAGCAAAAACATTTTTGAAACTTTCTCCTAATTATTGCTTACACTTTTGTGTGATCTATTTGTGACCTATGTATTTTTCATGTGTGTGTGTGTGTGTGTATATATATATATATATATATATATATATATATATATATGGGTTTATATCACATCATCGAAAGCTCAGAATTATGAATCACGGAACATCGAACACAAGACATCGAACCAACAAAACATTGAAATGATGTGACTGGCTGTCCCCAATGGGAACATGAAACATTAAGGGTGTAAGCAGGGGGGGAAAGTCCCTATGCACCCCCCATACCCCCCGCTACTTAAATATACCAACTCCAAGATTGTGCTACAGTGTAGGAAACAGAAATCTTCGTTTCTGCACTGTAGTGCGATCTCCGAAGTGGTATACTTAAGTGGAAGGGGTGCAGGGGGTCTTGCCCCTGCTTGTAGCAGTGTGTTTTTGACATGCATTCCACATGTTGTTTTTTTGCCCCTTTCACTGTTATACGTTTCGATGTATTGTGTTCGATGTTCTGTGATTCGTAATTCTGCACTTTCGATGATGTGATATAAACCCTATATCCCCATTGCTGTGTGTTCACTTGGACTTTTTTTCCTTTCCAGTGCTTTAAACTTCAAAATGGGGGAGATGGAGCTTCTCTCATTTATACCTGGCCAGCTGTTAGCCTGTAGACGAATCTGCCATTTAAGTTCACTGATTTCTAACATCAGTGCCCATGGTTTATTGTTGTCAGTAATGACATGATCTATAGCCATGTAATGCAAAACATGCCCTTCATTGTTGGTAATATGCTATGCTAGGGCATTATTTGTATTATGTTTTTCAGTGGCATACTCATGCTCATATATTCTAAGAGAGAACCTTCTCTCAGTCTTTCCTATATAGAAACACGGGCAGGATTTGCATGAGGCCAGGTATACTAATGCTTTAGAAGTGCAAATATATATGTTCCTAAGATATGTATTATTCCTAACAGTAAAGCAGTTCGGCACTTGAATTTTATTACACCATGTGCAGGCTCCACACTTAACCATTCCTTGTTTGCATTTTATTTCTCCTCTCTGTTTTGTCCTCAGTAAATCCTTAAAATTTGGCCCCTTTCTATATACAATTCTTAGATTTTCCCCTATTCTCTGTCTTATATTTGAATCCTTTAATAGGATGGGTCAGTTCATAGGCAGGTACTAGGCTATTGGCCGTAGGGCCTATATAAGCTTAGCCAAATGGTACCCTGGCTTTCGTCACCCAAGAAAATTATTTTCCTGTGCCCCTGTTGAGCAGAGCCACAGAAGTGATCTCCGGGGGGAATTTCCTATTTCCCATCCAATCATCAAGATTTTTCTTGAAGAGTGCTAATGAGGAGTTCTGTTTGACATAGATAGTGTGTAGTTTGGAGGGATTGGGATTTCTTTAAGTGGAGCATGTCTAACAGCTCTGGGTTTGGTATGTTAGGCAGAGATCGCCTCTGAGTAGGCGATATGCGACGGAGAAAAGTTGGAGTTTTTTGAGACGGTCTGCATAGGGTATCTGTTTGAGGCCAGTAATCCTCTTTGTAAGGTATTTCTGTGGCCTCTCCAGTTGTTGTAGATGTCTTGTGAGGTACATACCAAAAGGGGCACTGTACTCTGTAATGGGTCTAAGGAGTGATGAGTAGAGGGGAACAATGACCTCTTTTTTTCTGGATGAGAGACCTTTTGTGATGAGGTGTGCCACGTAGAAGGATTTCCTGACCACTGTGGCAATGTGATTATCAAAGGAGAGACTACTGTCCATCTGTGTCCCAAGGTCTCTTATCACACTTTCGGTGTTAAGTAGATTTCCACCTATGTGGTAGTTCATGGGTACAGAGTTTTTACGAAAGGGGATGACAATGCACTTTTTGGCATTGAGTTTCAGGCCATGGTTTTGACACCAGGTATCTGTCTCATTGAGGCCCTTTTGTAGGATGTCCACATCATTAGGAGTTTCGATTATGGCTCCCAGTTTGCAGTCATCTGCAAACTTCATTAGCCAAAGACCTTCTGTGTTAGCCTAAACAGGAGAGGACCCAGGACTGAACCCTGTGGTACTCCACTTGTCACTGGTCTGAAGTCGGATTTGGAGTCTGCTACTTTCACAGTATGGGTTCTGTCCATGAGCCAGTTGGCAACCCATCTTGTGACATAGGGATTTATACCTAATTTAGTGAGTTTATCTGTAATCCAGAGTGGGGGGTGGTATCGAAATCCTTGGCTAGATCTAGATAGGCTGTGTGAATCACCTTACCCTCATCTATGGCTTTGGTGACTACTTCAAAGAAGTCTATCAGGTTTAGGCGACATGATCTGCCTTTTACAAACCCAAACTGGGTGGGGTCCAGAGTTTGGGGATTACCAATGTCTTTGTTTATAGGTTCCATGATGATACGTTCCATGGTCTTGCAGACCAGGCTTGTCAGGCTAATGGGCGGTAGTTCCCGGGGTCCATCGTGCCTCTCCCTTTGTGCAGTGGGATAATCATCGTGGTGCACCATTCAGTGGGCACAAAGCCTGCGGTGAGGCTATGATTGAACATGGTACTTATGTGGGGTGCCAGTTTGTTCTGTAGTTCGTGTAGAATGCAGCCTGGGATATTGTCAGGTCCCATGGATGCTGTGTTCTTGGCTTTGGAGGCTGTGTTTTTTACCTGTGCAGCCGTGATTACAGGAAATTTGCATTCTTCCGGTATAGAGATGGGCCCTCTAGGGGGTGAAAGGGGGGTAAAGTTAGCACTGAACCTATCTGCCAGGATGTTGGCAATATCAGTTGGTTTTGTATATTTAGTTCTTTTCAAAAATGTTCCTTAACATGGCAGTGCCCTTGTTTAAAGTTAAAACCGAGGCTTTTGAAAATTCAGATGTTACCCCTTCATTTTCATTTTCCAATCAGCTCTGGGTCCTGTCCTTACTGCATATTATCTCATGTGGCTAATTTAAAAACTGCTCAAGGGTGCCACAGGGGCTGAAAATAGGTTGAAAATGGCAATTTAGTCTTTTTATAGTAACCTCCGAGATTAATTCATCCACAAGATCAGAGAGATAGGCCCTGCTAAGAAACATAGACTGCAAGGTGTTAACCTCTTCAATAAACTCACTGTGCGTGGTGACCATCCGGGCTTCTCTGGCAAGTTGCCCCTTCACAACTGACCTCTTTTGATGGTAAGGGTGCAAACTGCTAAAGTGCAGAAAGTAATTGGAATATGTCACTTTGCTATGAATCTTAGCAATATGTCTGGTATTAGTGATATCTTTAAGGAGGCAAATGTCAAGGTAATGGATAGAATGGGTGCTATGATCGAAGGTAAGCTGCAAGAAAGCTGTAGTCTCATTGATATAATTCAAAAAGCTTTCCAGCTCTATAAATGGCCTTTTCCATATGACACAGATGTCATCCTGGAATCGCTGAATAAAATGTGGGTAAAAGGTAGATGAATACACAAATTGCCTGTCCCAGTAAGCCATGACAACATTTGCAAAAGCTGCGCCACATGGTGAGCCCATGGCTACACCCTTACACTGTAAATAAAAGTTGTTGTCAGAGGAGATGTAGTTAATGAGAACTACCTCTAAAAGTGCCATGATAAGCCTACTATGAGTCACTTTATATTTTAACAGCATCTCACTAACCCAGTCCAGACCTATGTCTTGTGGGATGACCGTATAAAGGTCTTTCACATCTGTGGTAAGTAGGATGCCATTGGCATCAAAAGAAATTTTATTTACCTGGGCTAAAGAGCTCCATGAATCTTTACAGATCTGTGATTCCTTTGCTATGATTTTTTTTCAATGCATAATCCACATACTGGGCACATGCTGACATTATGGAATTCCTGCCAACCATAACGGGTCTCATTGGGGGGTTGTCCAAGCTCTTGTGGATTTTGGGAATACCAAAAAACACCGGTATTCTAGGCGTAATTATATTTAAATAATTAAACAGGTGAATATCTATTCTCCTTTCAAGGAACATGTCTGTTATTTGTGAATGAATCCTTTTTATATTCCCCCATTTAACTCATTCCGTGTGACTTCTTTGTATGTGTCAGTACTTAAAACATCATACATTTGTTTTGATACATTTCCACACTCATAACTACCACCCCACCCCCCTTGTCAGGTTTCATCACTCTTATTCTCTCATTTTGCAGGAGTTACAAAGTGGCTTGTTCACTTTCATTTAAACTGCCCTTTGAGTGTCTTCTCCTACTGTTATATAAGTTCTTAATATGTAATTGGTTCATAGGTTGGTACTAGGCTATCAGGCCTAGAAGCCTAGCCATAACAATTCCCTGGGTATATCTTCCCACATTATTTACTTCCCTGGACCCCTGTCTAGCAGGGCGACTGAAGTGATCCCCGGGGTGAATTTCCTTTCTCCCATCCAATCGTCAAGGTTCCTTTTGAAGAGGGCCAAAGAGGCACTCTGCTTGACATGTATGGGCAAACTATTCCAGAGTCTGGGGAGTCTCTGGGTCATGAACCTATCCCTCCAGCATGTTTTGTTTATTGTGATGACAAAGTTTAGATCCCTGGAGCGTGTGGCTCTGAGGGATTGGGATTTCTTTAAGTGTAGCATGTCCAACAGCTCTGGGTTTGACATGGCTTTGTATGTTAAGCAGAGATCGCCTCTGAGTAGACGATATGCGACAGAGTATAGCTGGAGATGTTCTTCATCTCACATTGCTGCAGTCCTAACACTTGGGTAGTCCGCTGTCCCAGTCGGCCCGAATACCAAAGTATAAGGCTGACGTCGGTCAAGGCGCATTTGTCTGACATCAGGACGTCAGGGTACAAATGCGCATGACCGACGTCATATCCTCAGTCTTTTTTGCCGCATGGTCCGATGCAGAAGCAGTTTTGCGAGTGCAGGTTGGCGTTCTGAAATTTTCTGAAGTCGGAGTTTCAGACCGAATCAAAGTTGGCTAAGTACCCGTTAGAATATTTTGGTTTTTCTTGCCTCAGTATTAAACCGGATGTCAGAAAAAGTGAATAACTGTATTTCTTGTGGGAAACAGATACCTCATAGAGATTACCATACCTTGTGTATACCTTGCTTAGGGCCTGAGCACGACGTTGTTGGCTGTCGCTCTTGTGCTAGATTTAACAAACGCACTATTAAGAGAAGATTAGATTGTGCCAGGTTAGTTTTGGGAAGCGTTGTAATTACAACATGCCGCCGGATGCTCCGGCGCCGCTTCCTAAAAGCGCAAGGACAAAGCAGTGAAGCCTAGGGTGGAAGAACCGTCTGTCCCGGACGTCGGTTCTTTAGAGGGCTCGGTGGAGCCGGTGGTTCTACCAGAAGTTCCTTTGGATTCTCAGGGAGAGACTTTACTGTTACAAGATGTGTCCTCTCAGGAGGTAGGCCAGGCTGAAGGGGCTTCTCAGGTAGCTGTTCTCCCCTCCCTTCCTAAGGTGGTTAGGCCTTCCCCTTCTGTTTCCAAGGCTTCTTCTAGAGGCAGGCCAGGGTTAACTTCAGTGGGGGTCTCCCCTAGTTCTTCAGGGTCTCTGCCTAAGAAACATATGCTTAAAATGGCAGAAGATTTGATTACTATGATTAGAGGTTCTATGCCCCCCCCTGATAAGAGGCCTAGGGTGGAACCTGAGCTTGAAAGTTTTGAACAGTGTTCGGAGGCTTCTGAGTCTTCGGCTGAAGACTTGCAGGAGTATCCTCCTTATTCTGATTCTGATGTAGATGACTCTACACCTTCGACTTCTCCTCCTGAGGATTTTTCTTTTTCAGAGACTCTTCATTCCATGAGGGAGCATTTTAAATGGGAAGGTCAAGATTTCTCTGATTCCAGGAAAAGGCTTAGGAATTTTGTTTCTACCCCAGCATAGGCCTTTAGCTATACCTCCTGTTCTGGATGTGGTAGAGGATGTTTTTGCAGAGGCTTCCCTGAACCCTGATTCTTTGCCTCCTGCCCCAGTTAAACCGGATAGGTATTATAGGGTGCCTGAAGCTCATAAGTATCTTTTTAAGAGTCCTAGGGCAGACCCAGAAAATGTTTCTCAGGGCCCTAAAGGTGTTAAGGCTTCTGTTGTTAAAAATCCTGTTCCTTCTGATAAAGAGGCAAGGGCTTTGGATAGATGGGGAAAGAAGGTGTATACTTCTTCCACTTTTGCCATGAGGGCTTTGAATTGCCAGTTTCACATGTTGAAATACCAAAATTATCTCCTTTCACAATTGAAGTCTAAGGTAGATGCTCTGGCGGAAGGTATTGAGTGTAAAGAGTTGCAGGATTTAGTTCATGTTTCTGAACAGGTGGGTAAGCATTCCTTGCAATGTGGTTTTGATGCTGTACAGGCCTCTTCGAGGGTGGCAGCCACTGGTTCTGTTCTTCGCAGGCACGCCTGGCTGAGGGATCAGAATTTAGCTGAACATGTAAAGACAAAGATTTTAGATGCTCCTTTACAATCTGATGTGTTATTTGGTGCGCCTGTGGAAGCAGTTTTAAAGAAAATGGAGGACAAGGCTAAGTCTATGCAGACTGTTAAAGATTTTTGCAGGTTCAGCCTCCAAAGTTTAGTAGAAATTGGCCTACTAAGGGGTGGACTTATCCTTCTTATGATTCTCAGTCTAGGGGTAGATCTAGACGTGGTAGGGGCAGAGCTCAAGGTTCTTTTAGGCCTAGAACAGGCAGTTCGCCTGCCCAGTCTTCTGGTGAGGGCAGGGGTCAGTCCTTTCGTAAGCAGACCCAATGACTTGCCTTTTCAGCTGCCAGAGCCTTCTCGTCTGGCAGCACCTTTGGGAGGAAGGCTGGCACTTTTCAAAGAAAATTGGAGTGTTATTACCCAAGACAGATGGGTATTGGATATTGTTCACCACGGTTACAGGTTTTATTTCCATACCTTGCCTCCTTTCAAAGGCATGCCAGACATTCCTCCTATACAAAGAAAAGAGGCTCACAAACAAATTTCTCTGTTACTCCAGATAGGGGCCATTCAGCTGGTTCCTGTGCCAGAAAGGGGCCTAGGATTTTATTCTCGCCTGTTCCTAGTACCAAAAAAGGGGAACACGTGGAGACCAATTTTGGATTTGTCTATCCTCAACACTTATCTGGACATTCCCAAGTTCAAAATGTTGACGTTACAACAGCTTTTACCTCTGCTGGGCAAGGATCACTGGATGGTAACTTTAGATCTCAAGGAGGCTTACCTTCATGTGCCTATCAGACTCAGTTGCAGGAAGTATCTGCGTTTCGAGCTGGAAATTCCCATTATCAGTTCTCTGCATTGCCCTTTGGCTTATCTACTGCGCCCAGAGTATTCACAAAAGTTCTGGCTCCAGTTGTGGCTTTCTTCAGGCTAAAAGGAATACAAATCTGTCCTTACTTGGACGACTGTCTGATTCTGGCTCAAGAAAAGGACGAGCTTCTTCAGCATCTGGAATATGTGATAGCAGTGCTAAGATGCCTGGGGTATTCTGTGAACGAAATAAAGTCCAGTCTAGTACCCTCTCAAGACATGTGCTTTCTGGGTGTGAGACTGAATACAGCAGCCCAGATGGCCTTTTTAACCCCGGACAAACAAAAGAATCTTTCCCTTTACTTCCATCAACTATCTCTTCAGTCCGGGCTGACTGCAAGGACAGTCCTTCAAGCCTTAGGGTTCATGGCATCTTGTATTCTGGTGCTTCCCAATGCCAAACTGCATGTGAGGAAGCTGCAATGGTATCTAAAAAATGTATGGACACAGCACTGCGAGGATTTGGATACTGTCATTCCAATAATACCTTGCATTCAAAAGGAATTTTGTGGTGGGCTCAGGAATGTCACCTAAACAAGGGACTCTCTGTGACCCGCCAGAGGCGAGTCAGATTCTAACGACAGATGCCTCAGACATAGCTTGGGGAGCTCATCTGAATGGAAAGTGGATACAAGACAAGTGGCCTGCCAGACTACAGCATCTACATATCAACATGAAGGAGATGTTAGCAGTCCAGTTTGCATTAATGGCTTTCAAGGAGTTACTTCTTCCAGGGCAGGTGTTGATTCTAACAGACAACACAACTGTCATGTGGTACATCAACAAGCAAGGGGAACACATTCTTATCCTCTATGCAGGCAAGCAATGATTTTGTGGGAGACTGCGCTCAGCTTGCAGCTAAATCTTCAGGCAAGGTTTCTGCCAGGAGCACAGAACTCCTTAGCAGGTGTGTTAAGCAGGCAAATCATGGATCCCCACGAGTGGAAACTGGATCTTCATGTATTTCAACAATTCACAGTGACCTGGGGAACTCCGGACATAGATCTGATTGCTTCTCCACTAAAACACCAGCCGACAAAGTTTTGCACCTAAAAGGTTTCATCACACAGCTTGGAAAGTGGTTGCTCTTTCGCTCAGTTGGGAAAATCTTCATGTGTATGCCTTTCCACCTCTGCCTCTCCTCCCAAAGGTACTCCTAAAGGTCAGACAAGACAAGCCAAGGATGATTTTGATAGCTCCAGATTGGCCTCGGCGACACTGGTACCCATTACTGAGGAATCTGGTAAGGAAGCCTCCATGGCCTTTACCTTTAATTCCACACCTTTTGTCTCAGAGGGACGGTCATCTACTCAATGTCAAGCTTCACTCTCTTCATCTAACAGCCTGGCATATTCTGTTTTGAACCACAGCAGGTCTCAACTTCCTCAACAAGTTTTGAATGTGATTATGGAAGCCAGAAGACCTAGTACACGTAAAGTGTATGCAGAAAAATGGAAGAGATTTTTATTTTGGAGTGCAGCAAAGGATTTGGATGTTTCTGAGCCTAATTTGAGTGTGGCTCTTCAATATCTTACTGAGTTATTGGACAAAGGTTTGTCTTTCTCTTCCATTAAGATTCATGCTGCAGCAATTTCAGCTCACTATGATTGTGACCCACCATTGTTTTCTCATCCTTTGTTCAAGCAATTTCTTAGAGGGGCAAAGAATATAAGACCCCCACGTAGAGCTCCTACTCCTGCTTGGGACCTCAATTTTGTGTTGGAGAAACTTACTCTACAACCTTTTGAGCCTGCGGCTACTGCTGAATTGAAATACTTGTCATGGAAGACTGCTTTTTTGTTGGCCATTACTTCTGCAAGAAGGGTTTCTGAATTGCAGGCCCTTATGGCGGTTGAGCCTTTTTTGATTTTTCATAAGGATAGGGTATCATTACGTACTAATCCTTCATTTATGCCTAAGGTGGTTTCTAGTGTGGCTTTAAACCAAACTATTCATTTGCCTACTTTTTATGCAGATCCCCAAAATAGGGGAAAAGATTTTGCACACTTTAGATGTACACAGGCAGTTGCGTTATTATTTAAGCAGGACTAGGGATTTTAGGCAGTCTCAGCAGTTGTTTGTTTCTTTTGCTTTGAGTTCTCAGGGCAAGCCTGTGTCAAAACAAACTATATCTAAGTGGATTGGGTTTTGCATTGCATTCTGTTATTCCCATCATGGCAAGGAGATTCCAGCTGGGATTAGGCCTCATTCCACTAGGGCTACTGCCACTTCAACAGCATTTCTAAGGGGTGGCAACTAAGGATATTTTGGAGGCAGCTACTTGGAGTTCAGTGCATACTTTCTCCAAGCATTACCACCTTCCTCTCTATTCTAAATCCAGGGCTGGTTTTGCCACTGCTGTGTTGCAGGGCATTTTGGCAGCTCCTGCTTCTTTATAGTTTAGCCATCCTCCCTTACCTCTGCTTTGGGATTCTACCCAAGTGTTAGGACTGCAGCAATGTGAGATGAAGAACATAGTACAGTTTTGTACCTACCATAAATGTAGATGTTCGAAGATCCACATTGCTGCAGTCCAATTTACCCTCCCTCCTTCCCCTCTGTGTTTAGGGGTGGTTGTGTGGGTGGGGTTCTATTTTTGTAAATTTGTATATATTGTACATATATTAGGTACAGGAGTGTTTGGTGTTTTTTGGTTTTGGCCTTATCTTTTTAGGGTCTTCTGACATCTGGGGCAAGAAAAGACTGAGGATATGACGTCGGTCATGCGCATTTGTACCCTGACGTCCTGATGTCAGACAAATGCGCCTTGACCGACGTCAGCCTTATACTTTGGTATTCGGGCCGACTGGGACAGCGGACTACCCAAGTGTTAGGACTGCAGCAATGTGGATCTTCGAACATCTACATTTATGGTAGGTACAAAACTGTACTTTTTTTAAGGCGGTCAGTGTAGGGCATCTGCTTTAGGCCTGTGATTCTTTTAGTGAGGTATTTCTGCGGCCTTTCCAGTTGTTGCAGATGTCTTGAGAGGTACATGCCAAACAGGGCATTGTATTCTATAATGGGTCTAATGAGGGATGAGTACAGTGGGACAATGACCTCCTTTTTCCTGGATGAAAAGCCCTTAGTGATGAGGTGTGCCATATAGAAGGATTTCCTGACTGTTGTGGCGATGTGGTTATCGAACGTGAGACCACTGTCCACCTGTGTCCCTAAGTCTCTTATCACACTTTTGGTGTTTAGTGTACTGCCACCTATATGGTAATTCATGGATAAATGTTTTTTCCCAAAGGGGATAACTATACATTTCTTGGCATTCAGCTCGAGCCCATGGCTCTGGCACCAAGCATCTGTTTCTGTAAGGCCCTTTTGTAGAGTATCAACATAATTTGGGGATTCAATAATGGCTCCCAGTTTGCAGTCATCTGCAAACTTTGCTAGCCAGAGTCCCTTAGTGTTGGCCTGTACTTCAGAGAAGTAGGTACCAAACAAGAGCTGTCCCAGGACTGAACCCTGAGGTACTCCACTTGTCTGGAGCTGGATTTGGAGTCGGCTTCTTTACAGTATGGATTCTATCAATAAGCCAGTTCACAACCCATTGGGTGACGTAGGGATTAATGCACAGCTTAGTAAGTTTGTCTATGATTCCAGAGTGGGGGATGGTGTCAAAGGCCTTGGCAAGGTCTAGATAGGCTGTGTGGACCACCTTACCCTTGTCCATGGCTCTGGAGACTGATTCGAAGAAGTCAGTCAGGTTCAAGGGACAAGATCGGCCCTTCACGAACCCAAACTAGGTGGGGTCCAGTGTTTGAAGGTTGCCAATGTCTTTGTTTATAAGTTCCATGATAATACGCTCCATGGCCTTGCAGATGAGGCTCGTCAGACTGATGGGGCGGTAGTTTCCGGGATCCGAGGTGGATCCTCCCTTGTGGAGTGGGATAACAGTAGCTCTGCGCCACACAGTGGGTACAAAACCTACAAAAAATTCATATAACCTTTCATATGTGACAAGTTTGGGGTGTAGTGGTGGGTTATAAGTAGAACGGATATTCCATGTATTATCAAACACTCTGCGAATTATGTTCATACAATAAAGCAAAATTAACTTTCCTTAAAAACAACTTCAAATCAATAATTGTGGTTGTAAAATCAAAACATTTTGTTGGTACGAAAGTCATGCCTTTAGATAGCAGGTCAGCTGCCTCAGTGTTAATTATAACTTCAGAATAATTATAAACTTTAAAGTCTTTCTGTGTGTTACAAATGATTGAATATGAATCATTTTCACTTGAATCATGGCCTATTTCATTCTCATTGTACAATGCATGAAGTTCTGTTGGATCACTGGATGCTTCTAGTGTTTGCATTATGTCCTCCAATTTTTCATCTTGGGCCTGGCTCCTTGAAAAAAACATGCCTTGGAACCCCCCGTGCACTCTGCTTGCCTTGAGAGTAATATTTGTTTTTAATTCTCTCAGACCTTCGTAAGTCAGGGTACTCGCTAAGTCATAATTGGTGAACTCCCCACCTTCTATTTCAACTTCCAATGGTGGTTCAATATTATAGTTACCTTCATAGGGATGGCTGTTTTCACTAGTATTGAAATGCTTACGTTTATTCTGAAAGCCATGTGGTTTAGGTTAGGCAAGTCCATTAGCATATTCTTTTAAGTCTCTTGTTTATTTTATTACTTTTTCCTTTTTTTTGAGTTTGTCTGTATACTGGTGAAAATTGTTCATAGGTTTATACTAGGCTATCTGCCCTAGGGCATTTATAAGTCTAGCCAGAGTATGTTTGGTTTTCGCCACCCATTTTAAATTAATTTTGCCATGCCCTTTTTTGAGGTTAGTATACTGTGCCTCTGTCTAACAGTGACACAGAAGTGATACCCGGGGTAAACCTATGATCTCCCATCCACTCATCAAGATTCCTCTTGAAGAGAGTCAATGAGGGACTCTGCCTAACCTGGACTGGGATTTTATTCCAGAGTGAAGGGAGCCTCTGGGTTATGAATCTGTCCCTCCAGCATGTCCTATTTATTTCAGTGCTGAGGTTCAAGTCTCTCGAGCACGTAGCTCGATGGGATTTGGATTTTTTGAGGTGCAGCATGTCCCTTAATTCCGGGTTGGACATGGCTTTATACGTCAGGCACAGATCGCCTCTGAGCAGGCGGTATGCCACTGAGTAGAGCTGGAGTTTCTTTAACCGGGCAGCATATGGCATCTGTTTGAGCCCTTTGATCCTCTTGGTGAGGTACTTTTGGGGTCTTTCCAGTTGCTGCAGGTGTCTGGTAAGGTACATCCCAAAAGGGGCATTGTAGTCGATCATGGGTCTGATGAGGGATGAGTAAAGAGGCACGATGACCTCCCCTGATCTAGATGTGAATCCTTTCATGATTAGATGGGCTATATAAAATGTTTTCTAACCACTTTGGCCATGTGGTTGTCAAATGAGAGATTGCTATCAACTTGGGTCCCCAGGTCCCTAATTACTTCTTCTGTACTTAGTGGATTACCACCTATGTGGTAATTTGTGGGCACTTTGTTTTTGCCAAAGGGGATGACTATGCACTTTTTGGCGTTTAGCTTGAGGCCATGGCTCTGGCACCAGTTGTCTGTTTCTATGAGGCCCTTTTGGAGGATGCTTGTGTTGGCTGGAGAGTCGATTATGGCGCCCAGTTTGCAGTCATCTGCGAACTTGGTCAGCCACAGTCCTTCCGTGTTGGCCTGTACCTCTGAGAAATATATACTGAACAAGAGAGGTCCCAGGACTGAGCTTTGTGGGATGCCACTTGTAACTGGTTTGGAGTCTGACATGGCTCCAGCAATTCTAACCATGTGGGTTCTGTCCTTGAGCCAGTTTGCAACCCATCTAGTGATATAGGGGTTTATATTTAAGCTGGTGAGCTTATCTATAATGCCTGAGTGGGGTATTGTATCGAAGGCTTTTGCGAGGTCCAGGTAGGATGTGTGGACCACCTTCCCCTCGTCAATGGCCTTGGTGACTGCTTCAAAGAAGTCGACCTGGTTTAAGAGGCAGGATCTGCCCTTAACAAAGCCAAACTGGGTAGGATCCAGTGTCTGTAGGTCCCCAATATCTTTATTTATGAGGTCCATGACGATCCTTTCCATAGCTTTGCAGACCAAGCTAGTCAGGCTTATGGGGCGATAGTTTCCAGGGTCTATTGAGGCAACACCTTTGTGGAGAGGGACCACTGTTGCTGTACACCACTCTTTGGGTACATATCCTGTAGTAAGGCTGAGATTGAACAGTAGTTTTATGTTTGGGTTTAGCTCTTCTTGGAGTTCATGTAGGATGCAGCCCGGGACACCGTCTGGTCCCATTGATGCTGTGTTTTTTGCTTTGGAGAGGGCGTCTCTTACCTGAGCATCTGAGATGTCGGGGGGGGGGGGGCAGCACTCTGCTGGGATAGATATTTGCCCTTTTGGTGAGGAGGGGGGGGGGTTTGCGCTGAACCTGTCAGCTAGGATGTTGGCAATGTCTGTGGGTTCGGTGTATTTTTTGTCATTTTGGACTAATTCTGAGCATATCTGGGAATTCCCACCCAGGTTCCTAACATAACTAAAGAAAGCCTTGTGATTATCCTTTGTGTCCTGTGCATTTTTTCTCTCGAAGCTGGCCTTAGACGATTTTATGAGTGCCCGTAGTTTTTTGCTAATACTGATCGGAGATGCCTTCCCTTTTTGGGATTTTGCTCTATCATGTAGTAGCTTCCTCCTTGTATTGTATAGTTTGTTTATGGCTGGAGTCCACCAGACAGGACGTCTGCCTTTGGAGGATTGGGTCTTGGTTTTATTTGGGATTGCATGATCCATGCATTCCTGAAGGTGTTCATAGAATGCATTTATAAAGGATTCTGTGGTCTGGGCCATATTTTCCACAGGCCCGGGGGCTTTGAAGGATTCCACCTCGGTTTTGAGGAGTGTGAAATTTGCTTTAGAGAAGTTTTTTGCTGTGATTTTCTGGGCAGGTGGTGGGGTCGGGATGTGAATATCCAGTGAGATTAGTTTATGGTCTGATCTTACCAGTGAGGGATACACTTCTGGTCTGGAGCATAGAGTCCCCATGTTAGTGATGATCAGGTCCAGTATGTTTTCCCCTCATGTGGGAGTGGTAACAAGTTGTTCCATAGCATTTGAGTTTATGAATTCTAGGAACCTTTGGGCTAGGGTGTTGGAGCTAGAGTAATGCTCCCAGTCTATGTTTGGGTAGTTGAAGTCGCCCAATATAATGGTGTTTGGAGAGACCTTCATATTTTCCAGTGTTCTCAGGAAGGCCGAGTGGGGTTCCTGGGTTTGGGAGGGTGGTCTGTAGCAGGGTATAAACTGGAAGGCAGTTTTACCCACTGTTAGTTGCACATGGATAGTCTCTGATGCTTCGTGCTGTGCCACCAACCTGGAGGTGTGGATATCTTTGATGAATATTGATACTCCCCCTCCTTTTGTGGTTCGGTCCAAATTTTGGGGCCGAAAAGCATGGTATGAGGTATAACCTGGTAGTGCTGGGGTGCTCTCGGGAGCCCTGAACCAGGTTTCTGTTACTGCACAGATATCTATGTTCTCCATGCTAAGGAGAGTTTTGAGTGCATGCATCTTGAGGTTTAGACTTCTGGCGTTGACTAGCATTACTCTTAGTTTCTTATCCCTTGTGATACCTATGGAGGTGGGTTTGTCTTTTGAGCCTTGCCTAAAAAAGGCACTATGGGGGTAGCAAGAGCCTTTGCTAATATCTGAAAGCCCAGGGGTGTCAGGTGCAAGTCGTCCCTAGCGAAGCATCGTGGCTTGTCGAGCATATCATCCCAGGCTGACAGGCGTTGGATCCCCTTTGAATGACACCAATACTTAAGCCAATTGTTGAAATTGATCATCTTGTCTTCATATTGTGGCATCATTCTTGGTGAGGGTAAGATGCTACTCAAGGTCAGGGTCATACCGGCCTGGGCTACATGCTCAGAGAGCTCCTCTATGTCTCTTTTCATGTAGTCCAGGGAGGTACGTCTCAGGTCATTCACACCAGCATGGACAATGACTGAGTCATATTTGTACTTGCCTTGGAGTGACCTGAGTGCTTGTGTTATGTGGCGGATCCTAGCGCCCGACAGGCTGCTCACCATGACCTTCTCCTTGTTCAGCCTGGTGAGCGGGACGTCAGTGTGCCTGACGATAGAGTCACCTATTACAATTGTATCAGGTGTGTTGTTTAGCCTTATGGGCTGTGACTGTTCGGCACACTGGCTTTGTGAGATATGTGTTGCACGTGTTTTGTTTTGGGGTAGCGATTGCTTGGGTGTCTGCTTTGGAGGTCTCTGCTGCTTAGGCAGATCTTAGAGCCTCCGAGTATGTTTTTGTGTGATTATGTGTTTGATTTGCTGTCGTGGTAGGTCTATGTGAGACTGGAATTGTAGTGAGTGTGGTTTCCTTCTCCTCCTGACTGGTTATGCCAGTACTGAGTTGAGAGAGCTTAGCCTCCAGTTTGGCTATATGGTTGCATCTCTCACATGTGTTGGAATTTGTTGGGGGGAGGAAAGGGTTGTCTGTGTACATGAGGCAGTTGTAATATTGCCTCAAGATTCCCAGATTCACCAGCTGGACCGGAGAGGAGATTGACAACTGACCTTTGGACATGCTAGAATAGTATTGGGAATTCCTTATATTCATACTTAGTGTTCATATGCCATATCTTCCCGTATGCGCCTGTCTAAAATGGCCAATGCATTACTTAGAGTTGATTTTTTTGTCATTATATTTAACCAAAAGCTCTAACAGTTCGAATCCAAACCTGTCGAACAATTGAAGTAAATCAAGGTGCAGAGGGGAGTCAGGAAGGAGACCTGTGGGGTACTTCCACAGTCGCAAACCTTTAGGGATAATTTTTTAGCCTTAAATATTCCCTGAGGTATGCATTCTCTAACTGTAATTTCTTGCACCTCATAAGCTTTTTGTCATCGTCATTAAGCTTACCCTCTGTGGAAGATGGCATTTGTTCGTTAACAGTTAAAAAAGTAATAGTAGCTTCCAGCCAGTCCTGGAGTTGTGGAATGCCCTTCTTTGAAGTAATGTCCATTGCAGTTACATGATTATTCGCTGCAGACCTTCCTTCTAGTCTGTTTGTGTTGGTTACTGGAGGTTGTAGCTGAGTTCCGCCTAGATAATGCAATAAATCTCTCTGAAGTGGCAGGTGTACATTGGCTAAACAGTGCGGCGTTAGCAAAATCTGTAGATGGAGCAAGTGCTCCCCGCTGTGGTTTAATGGTGGAATTGGATCCAAAAGTGCTCGGTTCCCTTAAGCGATCATATAACACATTTATTCTCTGTGACAATTGAAGGGTTAAAGCTGTTAAGTTTCCAATACTGCTGTCACTAGATACCATAGATTCTTGTATATTTTCCTGTGTAGGATTAGCTGAGGAAACATCCAAAGGACTGCCAGATGTCATACTAATACAAACAAGGCAAAAACTCACAAAACCAAGTAAAAAATCCCAAAGGCAGTCAACACATGTAAAAACAGCTTGAAGAACGACTGTAGACTGCCACACATTGATGCTGAGGAGAAATAAAATGCAAACAAGAAATGGTTAAGTGTGGAGCCTGCACATGATGTAATAAAATTCAAGTGTCGAACAGCTTTACTGTTAGGAATAATACATATTATCTTAGGACAGATATATTTGCACTTCTAAAGCAGTAGTATACCCGGCCTCATTAAATCCTGCCTGTGTTTCTATATAGGAAAGACGGAGAGAAGGTTCTGTCAGAGAATATACGAGCATGAGTATGCCATTAAAAAGCATAATACAAATAATGCCTAGCAAAGCATATTACCAACAATGAAGGGCATGTTTTCCATTACATGGCTATAGATCATGTCATTATTGACGACAATAAACTATGGGCACTGATGTTAGAAATCAGTGAACTTAAATGGCAGATTCATCTACAGGCTGACAGCTGGAAATGAGTGAAGCTCCATCGCCCCCATTTTTAAGTTAAAAGAACTAGAAAGGAAAAAAGTCCAAGTGAACACACAGTAATGGGGCTGTGTATATCTATATATATATATATATCTATATATATATATATATATATATATATATATATATATATATATATGAAAAATACATAGGCCACAAATTGATCACACAAAAGTGTAAGCAATAATTAGGAGAAAGTTTAAAAAAATGTTTTTGCTTATACAGCTTGTTTTTAAAGAGTAATTTAATTATGCATTAGTGCATGCAAAATTTTAGCAACTCATTGTGTCTTTTTTTAATGTTAAGTGCATAGATTCATTGTGTAGTGGTTCCCTTACAGCACTCGATTAGTTAATGTGTGAGTTATTTTAAATTCAGCATCAATGTGTGGCAACCAATGATAATGGATGGTAAAGCATAAGGGAAGTGACATTTGTGAACTTTGTTTGCCTGATGAAGTTTTACACATTGTGAAATGAAAACGCTAACCAGTTTTTATTGTTTTATGTATTAAAGTGGTGCTTGCACCCTTTGAGTATTTGTATACAGTCTACAGTCATTCTTCAAGCTGGGTTTACATTCGTTGACTGCATTTGGGATTTTTTTACTTGGTTTTGTGAGTTTTTCGCTTGTTTGTTACATTATCAGTTCTCTGTCTTACCCTTTGGACTATCTACTGCACCAAGCGTATTCACAAAATGCCTAGCTCCAGTCATTGCTTTTTGAAAGCTTCAAGGCCTTCCCATTTCTCCATGTTTGGATGATTGTCTTATATTTGCAGACTCTTTTCCAGCTGAGAAAAAGTTTCTGGCACTGTTCAGAAACTTATAATTAGTCTGGGTTTTCAGATCAACTTGCAGAAGCCTTCTCTCATCTCTTCCCACAGGACTCTCTTTCATAAACATAAAAAGTAGAGATATTTCATTAGTTCTTCCTGTCAAGCTCAAGTGTTTGCAAGGGAGTTTCACATGATTCTAATGTACATAGCATCAAAAGATACTCATGTTGCCCTTTGCCAGACTACACATAAGGAACAAATCAGTGGCACCTCATATCAGTCTGAATTTGAGCATCTATGCCCTTTGACTTCTCAGATTCCAGTTATGGGGTTTATAAAGAGGGTGATTAGATGGTATGTAGACTAGATAGATTATAATCCAGGTCTTCTATTCTCCCTTTTGACCCACCTCCAGTCAGTCATCACAGACACTTTAGACCTGACACCAGGAGCAGTTTCAGAAAGGGTAAAAGTGCAAGCTCTGTGGAATCCTGAAGACAGACAACATAAATTTCAGAGAGATGTTGGCAGTGATCAGTGCACTGAAGGCCTTAAATCAACTCTGGTATCCAGGATATCTGCAAGTGTACACATGCAAAACTTCAGTGATGCAGTACATATGCAAACAGGGGATACCATATCCTACACTCTCTGTAGACTGTTTATTATAGCCTGGGAGGTAGAAATTCAGCTCAGTCTGACTGTTCACTCTGTATACATTACATCAGACCTAAACTTTATTTCAGACAATCTCAACAATACCAGGACAGACCCCCCTACACACGCACACACAAATGGAAGCTTCCTCCTGAGAGTCTTCCAAGTATTAATCCAGCTGTGAGGAATACCTTAAATAGATCTGTGTGCTTCCTGTCATTACAGACAACTAAGGAAATTCTGCTGCAGGACTCCTAGAAGGTAGATGTATTCATTTTCTCATGAATGTGAATGTTCCTGTATGCTTTTCAACCATTTCCATTAATAACCAGAGTTGTTCTAAAGATCCAGAAGGAGACTCCAAAAATAGTGCTAGTGATTTTCTTTTGGCTAAGGCAAGAGTGTTTCTCCCTTCTTTTCAGTTTAGCCAGGAGCTGTTACTATACGCTTCCACACAGACTGGATTTCTTAAACAAGGTGGGCAGTTTCATGCATCCCAGTCTGGAAACTCTTCAACTAACTGACTGGATGATAGAATTGTGATACACACCTTTTTTTTTCTGAAGATGTGCAGCAGGTACTAAAGGAGGCGATAAAACTTGCTACTAGAGAATCATATTTATGCACGTAGAAAAGATTTTATAGTTGGTGCTGTCAAAGAACTAAGATCTTCTCCAGACCAGGCTGCCACTGATTCTTGATTGTGTTTGAGTTACTGTCTTATGGACTAGTGTACTCTTCTTTCAAGGTACATTTGTCAGCCATTTCTGTTTTGTCTACTTTTGGATCCTCCTATTTCTAATAATGTCCAAGTTAAATGGTTTGTGAAAGGGGTGTGACATTCTAGCTCACCTTGGAAACAGGTTTGTTCTTAATTTTGTACTTGAAAAGCTTATTGTGTCCATTTGAAGCAGCTCATCAGGCCAATTTGAGGTTCTTAACATGGACAACTCTTTTACTCATTTCTCTGGCATCTGCTATGAGAGTATCTGAATTACAAGCTCTTTTAGTGAGTCAACCCTGCCTAATTTTTCACAAGGACAGTGTTTCTTTGTGAAAAGTCTTACCTTTATGCCTAAAATCATTTCAAGTTAGACTATTAATTTAGCTGTTTTGTTTCATGAACCAAAGAACATGGGAGAGAAGATTTTTCTGGATATACACAAGCAGCTCAGGTACTACCTAGACTAAATTTGACCTTTCAGGAAAGCTGACCAGCTGTTTGTCTCCTATGAGGGTAAAAGGAAAGGGCAACCAGTGCCAAAGCTGACTATTTCTAGATTGTTTCATGTCATTTCTTTTTGTTATACTCACCACAGCAAGCCACATTTAAGTTCAAAACAAGCTTTGTTTAGGCCATTCTTCATGGGCTTCTGGATGCTTAGTTTTAGGCCACCTCATTTTTCGTTCTAACTAGGTTGTGGTAGTCAGTCCATATAACTAAAGCTACTGCAGTGGTGATCTGTATGCCAAACATAGTGTAGTCATGTAAGTAAACTTGCCATAACAGTGTATGTTGTAATAGATCATTATTGCAGTAGCCATCCCTCCCTGTAGCAGCCCTCTTTTTTTTCTTGCTGGTGTTCAAAAAATGCTGTGAAGATTTTGATGTCCAATTTTGTATGGAGCCCCACATGAGCTCCTGGCAATTGAAGTGCATGGAAAGCACCCAAAGCTCTGAGAAGCTGATTAGTGCAGGGGGTAAGACCCATATAGATTAGACTACTGTAGCAGTGATCTTTTAGAAGATCTACCATTATAGCAAGTTTTATTACACAACTGTATTTTTGCTAGTTGTGTTTTAAGTATGTGTATTACCCTTTTGATAAATAATTATTTTGTCACATTTTCAAGTAAACCATATTTATGGCTGGTACCGTGCAATATGATGCAGACCAAACTAATCTAATTGTTCATACCTTAGTTCTCAAACCTTCACTTCTGCAGCAAAACCCAGTCCCAGTTCAGCTTAGATGCTGTGTCCAACTTATCTTTTTTAGACTATGTTAGTTGCATTAAAGAATATAGTGTTTTTAAACATACGAAAAACCTTACCCCATTTGCTTTTTCATTTAGGATAACCAAGGCTCTGCTGGAACAGGACGGAGTAAACTGGAGGGAAAAACTTCCACCAATCCCACAAGTGCCAGCTACATCTCAGCTGCACAGACCGACAGCAAATGAAACTACCTCATTACAAAACAGCACAAATAACGACTTGGGTAGTAACACAATGCCACAAAATACTGGTATGTAACTTGCTTAATTTCATTGCCGTTGTACTACTTCTGCATGCTTTCTTTTAATTTGTTAAATCATTTCCATGTTTAAAATTCTAAACTGTTACGTATCCTGCTCAAGCCTTCTTTATAAATGCACTTCGTTTTTCTAAGCTTTTCACGTGTAAAATAAGTATGTAACATTACAGTGTGCACTCATGATGTCCTTCAAGAATGCAACTGCAGTCATAACATGTGGGTTGTCCTGCCTCAAGCAGCCCTCGGTCGGCCGGATTCCAAAGTCTGGGTCCGACGTCGGCTGATGTCGCATTTCTCTCCGACGTCAGAGCGGCTGGAGTACATAAGCATCAGCCGACGTGATTTTCTTCAGTCTTTCTTGCCGCGCGGTGCCCGAAGCAGAAGCAGTTCGCAAGTGCCGGTCGGTCAGCTCCTGTATTGTACGATACCGAAGTCATCAAAAAAGCTAAGTACCCCGTTGGGGACCTTGTCTTGCCTCAGCCGATGTCAGAAATTACTGAAAAAGTTAACAATTGTCTTTTTTGTGGTAAACAAATACCTCATAAGGATTTTCACTCTTACTGCCTCCCTTGCCTGGGCCCAGACCACGACGTCTCGGCCCGTGTAGCCTGTGCTCGCTTCAACAAGCGCACTCTCAGGCGCCGGGCGGAGTTCGCTGAAGATTTTTTCGGCGATAATTTTGCTTACACCATGCCGTCGGATCTTCTGACATCGCAAACTCCCAAAAAGCGAAAAGAGCGGGACCGACATCCTCGGCCCGCGTTTACCACCGACTCCACGCCAAAACCTAGCGCGAGTGCTCTGGTTCCCTCTGAGATGGTCTCTCCACCGCTCCGAACCGAAGACACCGCATTACCGACGACTCCGATTCCAGACATTACTCCGACGCCAGTTATAGATTTTCCTCCGGATACCGAAACCGAGGAAATGCCCGAGACCATTGCTGTAGACAAGGTCACTCCTGCACGTGGAGCTGCCAGGCCCCCTATGGCCATGTCTATTAAGGCCTACACTAGGGCTAAGGCAGCCAGCAAAACAAAGCATATTACTTCTAAATCCTTACCTCAGCCGACTCCGGAGACACAAATTATGTCCATGGCTGCTGATTTAATTTCCATGATTAGAGGTTCACAGGCCCATCCTGAGAGAGCATCCCAGCTTCCTCCTGATAAAAGGCCTCAGGTTGAACCCTCTGACCCTACTCCTTCAGATGAAGATTCTGAGGGCTCTGTCCACTCTGATAGCCAGGAAGAGCTCTTCCAGACCTATGAGGACTCGGATGCAGAAGATTCCATCCCTTCGGCCTCCCCTCCTGAGGATATTTCTTTTGGGGAAGTTCTGCACACCATGAGGGAACATTTCAAGTGGCAAGGTCAGGAATATTCTGATTCTAGGAAACGCCTTAGGACTTTCCTTAAGAAGCCTCAGCACAGGCCCTTAGCTATTCCTCCTGTACTTGATGTTCTGGATGATTTGTATTCTGACTCTAGTGCTACCCCTGATTCTCTTCCTCCTGCTCCAGCCAAGCCAGACAGGTATTACAGGGTCCCAGGAACTCATTCCCATTTATTCAGGGCCCATTCTGCTGATTTGGAAACTATTTCACAGGGGCCTAAAGGAGTTTCAGCCTCCACCTCAAAAAATCCTTTGCCCTCCAACAGGGAAGCTAGGTCATTAGAGAGATGGGGCAAAAAGGTTTACACATCCACTACCTTATCTATGAGAGCTTTAAATTGCCTTTTTCATATGTTGCAATATCAGGATTATCTCTTAGAAGATTTACAAAAAACATTAGCTTCTCCTGATCCTTTAGACAGGAAGACTTTGCAGGAAGTTGTACATAACACTCAGCAAGTAAGCAATCACTTCCTGCAGTGTGGATATGATGCACTGGAAGCTTCATGTAGGGCAGCTATGGCAGGGGCGGTGATTCGGAGACATGCTTGGTTAAAAGATCAACCTCTACCAGATCATGTAAAAGCAAAACTTCTGGATGCACCTTTGGAAAAGAACAAGCTTTTTGGTGCAAATGCTAAGGATGTGTTAAAGACCATCAAGAAAAGCAAAATCAGTTCAGACTGTGAAAGATTTCCTCCAGGTTCAACCCCCCAGATTCAGTAGGAATTGGCCTTCAAAAAACTGGTCCTTTCCTAATCCAGAAAAGTTTCAAAAGGGTAAGAACAGACGTGGCCGAGGAAGAGGCCAATACAGAGGCCCTTACAGGGGACGACAGTGGCAGCCAGGAAACCAAAGAAGTGACGCAGGGGTTCTACCTGCCCAACAACCACAAACTCAATGACTTTCCTCTACTACCGCCTACCAGGGAACAACTAGAAGCTCCCTTGGGCGGGAAATTATCTCTGTTTGCAGAAAAGTGGCACAGACTGACAAAGGACACATGGATTTTGGACATTATAGACCGAGGGTACAGGTTTCATTTTCATATCTTACCAAGAAAACAAGGCATGCCAAACCTACCACAAAATCAGAGGGCAGAGGCTATCAAGCAAATCACTCTGCTGACTCGAATGAAAGCAATAGAAAGAGTTCCACAACAAGAACAAGACCAGGGGTTTTACTCAAGACTGTTCCTTGTTCCAAGAAAAGAATCTCAATGGAGACCAATACTGGACTTGTCCGCATTAAACACCTTTCTCATAGTACCAAAGTTCAAAATGCTGACTCTACAGCAGCTCCTTCCCATGCTGGGCAAGGAGTCGTGGCTGATTACTCTGGACCTCAAGGAGGCATACCTGCATGTCCCTATCAGACACAGCT
This sequence comes from Protopterus annectens, assembly GCF_019279795.1. Taxonomy (NCBI): domain Eukaryota; kingdom Metazoa; phylum Chordata; order Ceratodontiformes; family Protopteridae; genus Protopterus; species Protopterus annectens. The sequence continues at coordinate 1,814,220,466 of NC_056737.1, read as the reverse complement.
GCAGAAGATACCTCAGATTTCTTGCAGGGCCAGAGCATTATCAATTCTCAGAATTGCCATTTGGCTTATCTACTGCCCAGAGTATTTACAAAATGCCTGGCTTCAGTAATTGCTCATTGCAGGCTCCAGGGTATACAAATTTACCCGTACCTGGACGACTGCCTCATACAAGCGGACAACAAATTGATGTTGACAAAAAACCTGGATTATGTCATACGATTACTTCAAGCTCTGGGATACACAGTCAACTTCCAAAAGTCAAGACTGCAGCCATCCCAGCAAATAATCTTCTTAGGAGCCAAACTAGACACAGCCTCTCAGATGGCTTACCTGACAGAAGACAAGCAAGAGAAGTTAACTCATTACTTCAAAGGTTTAGCAAAACTCACCCAGATGACTGCAAGGAGATTCCTACAGGCCCTGGGTTACATGGCATCCTGCATTCTACTGGTTCCATTAGCAAAACTACACATGAGAAAGCTTCAATGGTACCTAAAAAGCATTTGGTCTCAACACAGCAACAACTTGGAGACAATCATACCACTCATTCCATGCCTACAAAAGGAATTCCTATGGTGTGCCTCGGTGAGCCAGGAAAACACAGGTATGTCATTCAAAAAAACCACAGATAACACAGACCATGACTACAGACGCCTCAGACCTTGGATGGGGGCGCACATGGAAGGCAGGTGTATACAAGGACAATGGTCTCCAAAGGAAACACATCTGCATATAAACCAAAAGGAAATGCTGGCAGTAATGCATGCCATCGAGGACTTTCAACACCAACTCCAGCAAGGCCATTTAATGATACGGACAGACAACACCACTGTGATGTGGTACATAAACAAGCAGGGGGGCACCCACTCTTACCCCCTTTGCAGACTGACAATGCAGCTTTGGGAGAAATCACTGAGCCTAAACATCCAGTTACAATCCCAGTTTGTTCCAGGAAAAGACAATGTGTTGGCGGACAGCCTAAGCAGGAATTTCACAGATCCACACAAGTGGAGGTTACATCCGAAGGCCTTCAGACAACTCACTTCGACATGGGGCAAGCCAGAAGTGGACCTATTTGCCTCTCACCTCAACCATCTTCTACCAAAATTTTGCATAAGGACATACCATCCAAAAGCTTGGAAAATAGATGCCCTCTCATTCAACTGGAACTCCCTAGCAATCTATGCATTCCCACCTCTGCCACTGATGACCTCAGTATTACTAAAGATCAAAGCAGAGAAGCCCAAGGGAATCATAATAGCTCCCGATTGGCCAAGACAACACTGGTACCCACTACTACGGAGCATATGTCACACCAGGAGGTGGGCCCTCCCCCAGTGGCCTCTACTTTTGACTCAACACAATTTCAAACACTGCATCCAAATCTTCAGACACTGCAGCTAACAGCCTGGGAGATCCCATAAATAACTTCAGCTTATCTCTCTCCAAGGAAGTTCAGCGGATACTAACAGAGGCTCAAGACCATCCACCAGAAAGGTTTACTTAGCAAAGTGGAAAAGATTCAGCAATTGGAATACCAGCAAGGGACATGATGCATCATTGTTGAACATCCCACTCATCTTGGAATATTTGGCAGATATGTTAAAGAACGGCCTCTCATATTCTTCCATAAAGATACATGCACCTGCTATTTCAGCTAGATACAACACTGATCCTCCTGTTTTTTCTCACCCCTTACTAAGACAATTCCTCAGGGGAATCAAGAACATTAAGCCACCAAGAAAGGCCCCAGTGCCAGCCTGGGACCTCAATTTTGTCTTAGAAAAACTGACTCTACCTCCATTTGAGCCAGCAGCTTCAGTTGACTTGCAATTTCTCTCATGGAAGACAGCTTTCCTGTTGGCAATTACCTCAGCAAGAAGGGTTTCGGAGCTACAGGCCCTAATGGCAATACCACCCTTTATTATTTTTCATAGAGACAGGGTTTCATTAAGGACCAACCCTACTTTTATGCCAAAGGTGGTATCTAGGGTTTCTTTAAATCAAGCCGTTCATCTGCCTGCTTTCTTCCCCAATCCTGAGAATAAGGGGGAAAGACTGTTGCATACCTTGGACATTCACAGACAACTTCGATACTACCTGGACAGAACCAAGGCCAGTAGGAAGTCTGAACAACATTTTGTAGCTTACGCCCCTGCAGTCCAAGGAAAAGCAATTTCAAAACAGACTATTTCTAAATGGATTGGACATTGCATCAGATTTTGTTATTCCTTTCATGGAAAGACTGTTCCAGCCAATGTCAGACCACATTCCACCAGAGCTACAGCCACCTCTACAGCATTCGTAAGAGGGGTGCCTACCAAGGACATTCTAGAAGCTGCTACATGGAGCTCCGTGCATACATTCTCCAAACACTACAATCTCCCTCTATACTCCAGATCCAGAGCAGGCTTTGCTTCGCAGTCCTGCAGGGTTTGATTGCCACACCATCTCTTTCCTAGAGCATTCCTCCTCGCCCAGCTAAGCTATGGTATTCTACCCACATGTTATGACTGCAGTTGCATTCTTGAAGGACATAGTACAGTTTTGTACCTACCATAAATGTAGATGTCCGATAGACATGCAACTGCAGTCGGATTTTCCTCCTCCATACCCTCTATGCCTAGGGTCCACTCCTATCCCTGTTACTCTTAGCTGGGGATATCTGTTATGGTGTATTTGTTTTATTACTCATTTATTTGTTTGGAATCCTGTTTTTGTCTTCCAATTTGATTACAGCCTTCCTTGGAGGGCACCTGGCGTCTGGGGCAAGAAACACTGAAGAAAATGGCGTCGGCTGATGCTTATGTACTCCAGCCGCTCTGACGTCGGAGAGAAATGTGACATCAGCCGACGTCGGACCCAGACTTTGGAATCCGGCCGACCGAGGGCTGCCTGAGGCAGGACAACCCACATGTTATGACTGCGGTTGCATGTCTATCGGACATCTACATTTATGGTAGGTACAAAACTGTACTTTGCGAAGCATGCAGGTAGTTCTTGTATCAGTCTTTATCTCTTTTATTATTTCTAGGCATTTGCGTTAGCCTGAAATCTTCAGAGCTAATTCTTTAGTTCAGTTGTTTGTGCTTGGTGTGTGTCAGCCACAGATCGTTTGCCTATAGAAATTACTTTTTGTGTTGGTTTTAGATTTCCAGCTTGCTTAAAGATGCTATTTAGCATTTTATTTTGGATAGCGTATTAAGAATGCAATTTATAAAGAGCCACAAATAAATGTTAACTATGTAAACCCATTAGACACTAGGAAAATGGAGATGAGAAAAAAAACAGGACTTCAGGTTGACATGTTATATTGCCTTAATCCTCTGTACTAAACTGCCAAATATCTGAAAGGGCATAGCTTGCTAAATAAAATGACATAGATACTATATTTGTAGCATATATGGTTCATGATTTGCATCAGTAGTTGTTATGCCTGTTTATGAATATGCGCAGGTTAGCCGTATCTACCTCATTCATATATCTGCCCTGTCTCAGTTAGCCTATTTGTTTTCCCTGCCCCTCCTTTTTGCCACAAGCAAAATCATTCCATAATTCTTGACATGGGAGGGTCCATCCTGCCCAAGGAAGAGTATGGCCTTTCAGCCTTTCGTTGGTGACATTACCATCCCCTGTCATTACAAAGAGTGAGAAAACCAGAAGGTAGGCAATCATATATGTAGCATAGAACAGGGATTTGACATGTACAAGAGGAAGGTAAGTCCTAACTGGGGTGGCGCAAGTGTGACATTGCAAGCATTGCCTTCCATAATGCAGGCTAGCTCCCAACCCCCTCAACCCCAGCTACCAAGAGGTTGGTAGCTTGCTTGCAATCAGGAAAACACTTCCTGGTGTCCTCTGGGAAGTGCCCTAATAGTGAGTAGAATTTCACACTCTTTTCCTGGATGGGCAAACGGAGAAAGCCACTTATTCCGATTAACCTTGTCCTGGGTCCTCCATCTCCCGAGCTGCTAATTGAACTCCAGTCATCTGGTTCGTAGTCAGGATTGTATCCCTGTACACCACAGGGTCAGCATGATAATCATATTTTGTTAATACTTCACAAACCTTTACTGAAAATTGCTTGACACCATGTGAAAAGTGATGTCAAAGCAGGCAAAGTAGTTTTGATATTTATTGTGTACCTTCAACAAATACTGAATTATTTTTGCTTACATGGTTGTTTATGAAGACTTAAATTTCCATATTTTGTTTTTTTTCATTCATGTGCTCATTTTCCAATAAACCACTTAATCCATTTCACGTTCATGAAGGAACTAGAGTGTATTCAAGCAGTCGATTGGCACAAAGCAGTGAATATATTCATCAACAGGGTGCAAACCCATTGCAGAACATACTCACACAAACACACATGCATATACACATAGTCTTAATTACAAGGCAGTTTGGAGGAATGAGTGTGTCTTTGGAATGAGGAAGGAAACTAGAGCATGCAACTAAAGAAACAGTTGGATGCAGAGAGACCATGTAAATCCATATAGAAGGCACTCCAGCTACAGTGGATATAAAAAGTGTACACACCCCTGTTAAAATGCCAGGTTTTTGTGATATAAAAAATGAGACTACAATAAATCATTTCAAAACCTTTTCCATCTTTAATGTGACCTATAACCTGTACAATTCAATTGAAAAACAAACAAATATGTTAGGGGAAAAATATAAAAAATGTACAATACCCTGGTTGCATAAGTGTGCACACCTTTAAACTAATACTTTGCTGTGTGTGCGCACCCTTAAACTAAGACTTTGTTGAAACACCTTTTGATTTAATTACAACATTTAGTCTTCTTGGGTACACACCTGCCATCAATTAAAGAGACTCTGATTGACCCCAAATAAAGCTGAGCTGTCCTAGTAGGTTTTTCCTGACATTTACTCAGTTGCCTGCTCCAGCAAAAGCCAAGGTTCGCAGAGAGCTTACAAAGCATCAACGGGATCTCATTGTTGAACGGTATCAGTCAGGAGAAGGGTACAAAAAAATTTCCACAGCATTGGATATACCTTGGAACACAGTGAAGACAGTCATCAAAAAGTGGAGAAAATATGGGACAACAGTGACGTTGCCAAGAACTGGATGTCTCTCCAAAACTGATGAAAAGACTAGACGAAAACTGGTAAGGGAGGCTGCCAAGAGACCTACAGCAACACTGAAGGAGCTGCAGGAATTTCTGAAAAGCACTAGTTGTGTACTGCATGTAACAACAGTCTCTCGTATTCTCCATATGTCTGGACTATGGGGTAGGGTGGGAAGCCTTTTCTTACGCAGAAAAACATCAAAGCCTGGCTAAAATTTGCAAAACAATACATTAAGCCTCTCAAAAGCATGTGGGAAAATGTGTTATGGTCTGATGCGATCAAGGTTGAACTTTTTGGCCACAATTCCAAAAGGTACGTTTGGCGTAAAAACAACACTTTGCATCACCAAAAGAACACCATCCCCATGATTAAACATGGTGGTGGCAGTATCATGCTTTGGGGTTGCTTTTCTTCAGCTGGAGCTGGGGCTTTAGTCAAGGTGGAGGGAATTATGAACAGTTCCATATACCAGTCACTTTTGGCCCAAAACCTTCAGATGTCTGCTAGAAAGCTGAAGATGAAGAGCAATTTCACCTTTTAACACAACAATGACCCCAAGCATACATCCATATCAACAAACGAATGGGTTTACCAGAAGAAAATTAAAGTTTTGGAATGGCCCAGCCAGAGCCCAGATCTAAATCCAATAGAAAATCTGTGGGGTGACCTGAAGAGGGCTGTGCAGAAGAGATGCCCTCGCAATCTGACAGATTGGGAGCGCTTTTGCAAGGAAGAGTGGGCAAATATTGCCAAGTCAAGATGTGACATGCTGATAGACTCCTACCCAAGAAGACTGAATGCTGTAATTAAATCAAAAGGTGCTTCAAAAAGTATTAGTTAAAGGTGTGCACACACAACTAAGTATTAGTTTAAGGGTGTGCACGCTTACGCAACCAGCATATTTTACGTTTTTTATTTTTTATATTTTTTCCCCTAACTGATTTGCTTGTTTTTCAATTGAATTGTACAGGATATAGGTCACATTAAAGATGGGAAAAGTTTTGAATTTATTTATTGTGGTCTCATTTTTTATATCACAAAAACCTGGCATTTTAACAGGGGTATGTAAACTTTTTATGTCTATCCTAAGTACAAAACTGGAGAACCAAGCAATGTGAAACTGCAACATTAACCACTGTGCTGCTGTGTCACCGCACACTATTTCAGAAACGGTCAGCTTTCATAAAACTACATTGTATCCACTGAAAAGATGTGAAGTTCTGTTTACTACTTGGGCCTTCCCTGATGGACACCAGGAAGTGGTTTCCTGATTGCAAGAAAGCTACCAACCTCTTGGTAGATTTGGCAGGGGTGGGGTGGAGGTCATGAGTCAGCTGGCATCATGGAAGGCAATCCTCACAATATCATGCTTGTACATTATATCCCAGTAAGGCAACATCGGGATGAGCAAAACTACCATTAACATATTATGTTTACTTTGTAAATTTATGAGGATATTCAGTACTTTTTCGAAATATATTTATAAAAATGTATGAAATTTTCTTGTCAAAAACAATGCATGTTATTACATGACATGATGTTATAACAGTAAAACTGATGTTGAAGTTTTGTTCATAATTTGCATATTTTGTAAGGTCTTAAAATCTGATTTTTAATAAAAGTAATTTAATGGTTTTATTTCATTATGTAGCATAGACAAAATGACTTCTATTTTATTTTTTAATACATTTGAGATATACACATTTTACTTTGCCATTCATGAAATGTTGACATTGTTTGCTGTGTGATATGCTTAATTTGCCTAAAATTCATAGGATTCACAATTAAGAGTGGGTAGGAGACAAGTGATGCAACAAAGCAGTAGCAGTTGTAGAGAGAGTTTCGTAGGAGGTTACTAGATTAGAGACCCTAGAACCCTAGTTATGTTAATCCTGAGTTGTCCCTGTTTTCCTTGGTTAGATGAACAGAATTCTCAGAGCGAGTCTGTGATATACCCAATGTAGAAGGCTTTCCTTACCAGTGTGGAAACTTGTTGGTCAAAGTTCAGATTGCTATCAGTCTGTGTTCCCAGATCTCACAGCACCACTGGGTTTGAACTTTGAGAGGTGCTGCCAATATTGGAATTAGCAGGGAGTTCCACTTTGCAAAAGGGGATAATAATGCACTTTTTTGCATGTAGTTTTAGACCGTGGCTTTCGCAGCAGTCATTTGTCTGTTAGACTCTCCTGTAATACGTTAACATAACTGGGGGACTTAATGATTGCACCCAATTTGCAGTCATCAGAAAACTTGGCAAGTCAAAGGTCGTCTGCTTTCCAAACAGTAAAGGGCCCAACACAGATCCTTGTGGTATACCACCAGTGATGGCTCTACTGGTAGAGGTGGAGTCACCATCTTTGACAGTTTGTGTTCTGTCGGTAAGCCAATTACCTACCCATCTAATGACATAAGGGGTGATCCCCAGCTGGGAAAGTTTCTGAATGATAACCGCGTTAGGAATTGTGTCAGAAGTCTTGGCTAGATCAATATAGGCATTATGCACTGTCTTACCTTCATCCATGGCTTTGTTGACTTTCTTGAAGAAGTCTACTAAGTTTAACAAGCATGATCTACCCTTAATAAAGCTAAACTGGGTTGGGTCTAGAGTTTGAAGGTCGCCTATGTCCTTGTTGATAAGGTCCATGATGATTTTTTCCATGGTCTTGCAGATGAGGCTGGTTAGACTTATGAGTCTATAGTTGCCAGGGTCGGTTGATGGCCCCCCTTTTTGTGTAAGGTGATTACCATTGCTATTCTCCATTCTGCTGGAACAAAGCCAGTTCTCAAGGTATGGTTAAAGAGAACCCCAACTGGATCTGCTAGGTCGTGTTTTACATTGCTTAATAAGCAACCTGGGATGTTATTGGGTCCCTTTGAGGCCATGTTTTTGGCCTTTGAAAGGTCAGATATGACTTGATCTCTACAGATACTAGGCAGAAGATTGGTGTCAGGTATGCTTTGGGGTATGGACGGTGGGAACAGAGGTGGTAAAGTTTGCACCAAATCTGTCAGTTAGCAGGTTGGCAATTTCCTCTGGTACAGTATGAGTGGTGCTATCCACTACCAGTTCAGCACATAGCTGAGCATTCCTTTTTAGATTTTTGAAGTAGTTGATTAATGTCTTATGGTTATCCTTGGCTAGGGATACTATTTTCACTTCATAGTTCACTTTAGAGGACTATACAAGAGTTCTGATTTGCTTGTTCAAACTGTGGAAGACATTCTTCCTCTACTGAGTCAGTTCTGTCTTGTGCTTAGATGTCAATTTCTTCCTCTTGTTATATAACCTGTTTATACTTGAGGTCCACCAGGGTGGCTTGTTTTTTTCAGGAGGACCTGGCTTTGATCAAGTCAGGTAGAGCCAAGTGTATACAGTTGTGTAAGTGATTATACAGGGCATTTGAGTACACCTCTGCATAGGAGTCATTGTTGTCTGTGATTGTGGGGGGTATAAAAGTATTTATACCATCGCTTACTAGGCTGTAGCTTGCTTTGGAAAAGTTTTTTTCTTTAGTTTTTTTTTTTTGCTCCTATAGGGGTATCAAGTGCAATAGTTACTTTGAAAGAGACTGATTTATGGTCCGACCTTACCAGGGAGCGTATCACCCGGGGGGGGGGGAGTACAGTGACCCCTGCATCCCCACATATTGGTGAGTACTATGTCTAGAACATTTGAGCCCCTTGTGGGGGTGCAGACTATCTGTTCTAGAGCATTTGTTTTGACAAAGTCCAGTAACCTCTGAGCGAGCATGTTTGTGCTCGTATATATCTCCCAGTCAGTGGAGGGATAGTCGACATTTCCCATGAACTAAGGTGTTGGGCTATATGGTGAGTGCCTCCAGTAAGTCCAAGTAGGTAGTGTCTTTTTCTTGGTTCATGGTGGGGGGACCTATAGCTAGCAATGATGTGGTAGGATGTTCATCGTGTTTCACTGTTGCAGTCATTACACTTGGGTTATCCTGCTGGCAGGTGACCCGCAGTCGGCCCGAGTTCCAAAGTCTTGCTTCTGCATCGGTTGCTGTCACTTCTTCCCAGACGTCAGTGCGCCAGGGGTATAAAAGTTGCAACTGACACCATTTTCATCAGTCTTTCTTGCCACGCGGTGCCCGAAGCAAAAGCAGTTCGCAAGTGCCGGTCGGCCGACTCCTGAGATTTTCAAAATTGAGTTTCAGAACCGAAGTCTTCAATAAAGCTAAGTACCCCATTGGGGAAACTTTTTCTTGCTCCAGACCGATGTCAGTAAAAGTTAATAATTGTATTTCTTGTGGGAAGCAAATAGCTCATAAGGACTTTCACTTTTACTGTATTCCTTGCCTAGGCCCTGACCACAACGTTACTAGTTGTCTTTTTTGTGCTAGATTCAATAAACGCATTATTAAGCGTAGGTTTAATTTTGCTTTACATTATTTTCGCCGAAGGTTTAATTACATAATGCCGTTGGAACAACCGACGACCGGAATTTACAACAAATGCAAAGACAAAGAAAAGGACAGGCATCCGAGGTCCAAAACCGACGACAAAGCCTCTTCTAGGCCAGTCGCCGGTTCTCAGTGAGGCGCTTTCGCAGCCCCTGACACCCGCTACCTCAGAGCCACAGGCTGTAACCGACAGCTACGTGGAGACACCAAGGCCTGTGGAAACTCAAGGTATTGGGCCTACGGAAACTATACCCTCAGATGGGTCCAGAGCTGTTGAGCAGGCATCGGCTTCTGAGGGTGTTTTCAGACCTTCACAGCTTACAATTAAGGCTACTACAGCAGCAACGGCAAAGTCAAAAACACCATTAAAGACAAGGAAACAAGTACAGCATTCTCCAGAACAGTCATCCATGCCAAAGAAACAGATGCTTAAAATGGCCGAAGACCTTATAACTTTAATCAGGGGTTCCCATCCCCCTCCTGACAAAAGGCCTAGGCAAGACACTGATTATGATTCCTCTGATTAGGTTTCCATTTCCTCTGATTCCTCTTCTGATCAGGGATATTCTCTCCCTCCCTATGAGGATTCTGATGCAGAAGAGTCTATACCTTCAGCCTCACCGCCTGAGGATTATTCTTTTGGGGAAACCCTGCACACCATGAGGGAGCATTTCCATTGGGAGAGCCAGGATTATTCAGAATCCAAGAAAAGGCTCAGAGATTTCCTTTTATTGCCTCAACACAGGCCACTGGCTATCCCCCCCTGTGCTTGATATTGTAGATGATGTTTTTTCTGAATCCAGTCTGTCTCCTGATTCTTTACCCCCTGCACCAGTCAAGCCGGACAGGTACTACAGGGTCCCTGACTCTAATAAATTTCTTTACAAAACCCCCGCTGCAAACCCAGAAACAGTTTCCCAGAATCCTAAAGGGGTTAAGGCTTCCACTGCCAAAAATCCTGTCCCCTCAGATAGGGATTTCAGAGCTCTGGACAGATGGGGGAAAAAAGTTTACACTTCTGCTACTTTAGCTGTAAGAGCTTTAAACTGTCAGTTTCACATGCTTAAATATCAACCGTACCTCATGTCATTGTTAAAACAGAAAATGGTTTCAAATACATAAAGTCCTGACAGTAAGAAAAGGCAGGATTTATTGCATGCTGTTGAACAAGTGGGAAAGCATACTCTGCAATGTGGTTTTGACTCATTAGAGGCTTCTTGTAGAGCCGCAGTTACAGGCTCTGTTATTCGTAGACATGCTTGGTTGAAAGAACAAAGTTTACCTGACCATGTTAAAGTAAAATTATTGGATGCTGCATTACAGCATGATACTTTGTTTGGTGTTAAGGCAGAAGAGGTGTTAAAGAAAATGGAGGATAAAGCAAAGTCAATGCAGACAGTGAAAGATTTTTTACCGGTTCAACCACCTAGATTTAGCAGGAACTGGCCTTCAAAAAATTGGTCCTTTCCAGTGTCAGACAGGCCACAAAGAGGCAGATACAGATGCCCAAGAGGCAGATCTCAGCCCCAAGGCTCCTACAGACCTAAGCAATGGGGTGCTTCAGCCCCCAAAGGAGGGGAAGACAAATCACAACCTTACAGGAAACAGTCACACTGACTTCCCTCTGCAAATGCCAAGCACTTATCTGTTGACAGCTCCCCTAGGGGGAAAGATAGCACTTTTCTCAAAAAATTGGCACATGATCACCCAAGATCAATGGGTGCTGAGCATTGTTTCTCAGGGTTACAGGTTCCACTTCCACACGCTTCCAAAACCAAAAGGTATGCCAGACCTGCCACAAAATCAATGGGCAGAGGCACAAAAACAGATTGCTGCTCTTATGGACATGAGAGCTATTCAAAAAGTTCCACAGCAAGAACAGGGACAAGGATTTTACTCAAGACTTTTCTTAGTACCCAGAAAGGACAAAGCCTGGAGACCAGTACTGGACCTGTCAATCCTAAATACTTTCCTGGATGTTCCAAAATTCAAAATGTTGACACTGCAACAACTTCTGCCCATGCTGGGCAAGGAGGCTTGGCTAGTTACTTTGGACCTCAAAGAGGCATACCTACATGTCCCGATCAGACAATCTTGCAGAAGATACCTCAGATTCATAGCAGGCTCAATGCATTATCAATTTTCTGCACTGCCCTTTGGCTTATCTACTGCGCCCAGGGTCTTCACAAAATGCCTGGCACCAGTAATTGCATTTTGCAGACAAAAAGGAATTCAAATATATCCCTACTTGGACGACTGCCTTATTCAAGCAGAGAGCAAGGACATATTTCTAAAGCACCTGGCGTTTGTAAAAAGATTGCTAATTTGCCTAGGGTACACAGTAAACAAAAATAAATCAAAACTAGTGCCCTCTCAAGAGATAATATTCCTGGGTGCAAGCTTAAATACAACTGCCCAGATGGCTTATCTCACGCCAGACAAACAAAGGCAATTGACTCATTACTTTCAAGTGATGGCAACAAAAGCTCAGCTCCCTGCAAGAAAAATTCTGCAGGCCCTGGGTTTCATGGCATCCTGCATTCTACTAATTCCATATGCAAAACTGCATATGAGGAAATTACAGTGGTATCTAAAAAGTGTTTGGACTCTGCATTGTCACAGCCTGGAGACAGTCATAACTTTAATTCCCTGCCTACAACAGGAGTTTCGATGGTGGTCCCAGGCCTGTCACCACAACAAGGGACAGCCTTTCACCTTACCCACAGCCAGGCAGACAATAACAACGGATGCATCGGATTATGCCTGGGGAGCACATATGGCAGGAAAATGTATTCAGGGCACGTGGCCCAAGGAACAAATGCATCTTCACATCAATCAAAAAGAGATGCTAGCTGTACAGAATGCCCTCACAGCCTTCAAGGACCTAATACATCCAGTACAACTACTAATAAAGACGGACAACACCACAGTTATGTGGTACATAAACAAGCAAGGGGGCACACATTCCTACCCCCTATGCAGACAAGCCATGACTTTGTGGAATACAGCACTGACTTATCAAGTACATCTGCAAGCACAATTCCTGCCAGGAACAAAAAATACACTGGCAGACAAACTAAGCAGAAATCTCATGGATCTTCATGAATGGAAGCTAAATCCACAAGTGTTCAGCATGATAACAAGGAAATGAGGATGCCCAGACATAGATCTTTTTGCCTCCCCTCACAATTACCAAATACAGAAATTTTGCACAAGAACTTATTACTCTCAAGTATGGAAAATGGATGCTCTATCATTCAGCTGGAAAGGACTGACAGTATATGCCTTCCCTCCGATGCCTCTTCTCACCAAGGTGCTACTAAAAGTCAGACAAGAGAGGCCAAAAATGATCCTGATTGCTCCAGACTGGCCACGCCAGCACTGGTACCCGATCCTAAAGAGTTTGTCCCAAGGCTCACCTTGGCCTCTACCTCAAATACCTCATCTTCTGACACAACAAAACAATCAGATTCTGCACAGTCAACTCAGAACCTTAAACCTGGTAGCATGGCAGATTATGTAGCCACTCAGACTGCACCTCTCTCTAAAGCCATTATGGATGTTATTTTAGAAGCCAGGAGGCCCAGCACTAGGAAATCTTATGCAGAAAAATGGAAGAGATTGTGTGCTTGGAACCAGACACAAGGGCTCAAACCACTTGTCCCTAATATACCTCAGATTTTGCAATACCTAACTGAGATGTTGGACAAAGGCCTATCTTTCTCATCTATTAAAATCCATGCCTCTGCCATTTCAGCTCATTACAATACGGATCCTCCTTGTGTTTCACATCCTCTACTACGACAGTACCTCAGAGGGGCAAAAAATATAAGACCCCCAAGGAGAGCACCAGTACCTACTTGGGACCTCAATTTTGTTTTGGAAAAACTCACACTGCCTCCTTTTGAACCAGCCAGCACAGCTGATCTAAAATTTCTGTCCTGGAAAACTGCTCTGCTCCTAGCAATAACTTCAGCAAGAAGAGTCTCAAGAGTTACAGGCATTGATGGCTGTGGAACCTTTCCTCATTTTTCATCAAGACAGGGATGTTCTTCATCTCACATTGCTGCAGTCCTTACACTTGGGTAGTCCGCTGTCCTCGGTCGGCCCGAATATCAAAGTATAAGGCTGACGTCGGTCAAGGCGCTTAAGACTGACATCAGGACGTCAGGGTACAAATGCGCATGACCGACGTCATATCCCCAGTCTTTTTTGCCGCATGGTCCGATGCAGAAGCAGCGTTGCAAGTGCCGTTCGGCGTTCTGAAATTTTTCGAATCCGGAGTTTCAGACCGAGTCAAAGTTGGCTAAGTACCCCGTTGGGGAATATTTTAGTTTTTTCTTGCCTCAGTGGTTTACCGGATGTCAGAAAAAGTGAATAACTGTATTTCTTGTGGGAAACAGATACCGCATAGAGATTATCATACTTTGTGTATTCCTTGTTTGGGGCCTGAGCACGACGTTGTTGGGTGTCGCTTTTGTGCTAGGTTCAATAAGCGTACTATTAAGCGAAGGTTAGATTGTGCCAGGTTGGTCTTTGGGAAGCGGTGCAATTATAAGATGCCGTCGGACGCTCTGACGCCCGCTTCTTCGAAGAAGCGCAAAGACAAGGCAGCTAAACCCAGGCAAGAAGAGTCGTCCGTACCGGACGCCGGTTCTTTAGAGGCGTCAGTGGAACCGGTGGTTCCGCCGGAGGCTTCTCTGGAGCCCCAGGGGGAGACTTTGTTATTGCAGGATGTGGCCTCTCAGGAGGCAGGTCAGGCTGAAGGGGCTTCTCAGGTTACTGTACTTCCCTCCCTCCCTTCCTAGGGTGGTTAGGCCTTCTCCTTCTGTTTCTAAGGCTTCTCCCAGAGGCAGGCCAGGTTTAGCTTCTGTTGGTGTCACTCCTAGTTCTTCAGGATCTGTGCCCAAGAAGCATATGCTTAAAATGGCAGAATATTTAATTACTTTGATTAGAGGTTCTTTGCCCCCTCCAGATAAGAGGCCTAGGGTGGAACCAGAGTTGGGGAGTTTTGAGCAGCCTTCAGATGTTTCAGAGTCTTCGGCTGAAGACTTGCAGGAGTACTCTCCTTATTCTGATTCTGATGCAGATGATTCGACCCCTTCTGCTTCTCCTCCAGAGGATTTTTCTTTTTCAGAGACTCTTCATTCCATGAGGGAACATTTTAAGTGGGAAGGTCAGGACTTCTCTGATTCCAGGAAAAGGCTTAGGAGTTTTGCTTTTACCCCAGCATAGGCCTTTGGCTATACCTCCTGTTCTGGATGTTGTGGAAGATGTGTTTGTGGAGGCTTCACTTAATCCTGATTCTTTGCCTCCTGCTCCTGTTAAACCGGATAGGTATTATAGGGTGCCTGAGGCTCATAAATATCTTTATAAGAGTCCTAGGGCGGACCCAGAAACTGTTAGTCAGGGACCTAAGGGTGTCAAGGCCTCTGTTGTGAAAAATCCGGTTCCTCCAGATAAAGAGGCCAGAGCTTTGGATAGATGGGGAAAGAAAGTCTATACTTCTTCCACCTTAGCTATGAGGGCTTTGAATTGCCAGTTTCACATGTTGAAATATCAGAACTATCTTCTTTCTCAACTGAAGTCTAAGGTAGATGCTCTGGCGGAAGGCATTGAGTGTAAGGAATTACAGGATTTAGTACATGTCTCTGAACAGGTGGGTAAGCATTCTTTACAATGTGGTTTTGATGCTGTACAGGCCTCGCCTAGGGTGGCTGCCACTGGGTCAGTTCTTCGCAGGCACGCCTGGCTGAGGGATCAGAATTTATCTGAACATGTTAAGACAAGGATTTTGGATGCTCCTTTACAGTCTGATGTGTTGTTTGGTTCACCTGTTGAGTCAGTCTTGAAGAAAATGGAAGACAAGGCTAAGTCTATGCAGACTGTTAAAGATTTTTTGCAAGTCCAGCCTCCGGGTTTAGTAGGAATTGGCCTGCTAAGGGGTGGACATACCCTTCTTATGATTCACAGTCTAGGGGTAGATCTAGACGTGGTAGGGGCAGAGCTCAGAGCTCCTTCAGACCTAGAACAGGGAGTTCTCCTGCACAATCTTCAGGTGAGGGCAGGGGCCAGTCCTTTCGTAAACAGGCCCAATGACCTACCTTTTCAGCTGCCAGATCCTTCTTGCCTGGCAGCACCTTTGGGAGGAAGGTTGGCACTCTTCAGGGAAAATTGGAGTTTGATTACCCAAGACAGATGGGTATTGCATATCATACACCAAGGTTACAGGTTTTATTTCCATACCTTGCCTCCTTTCAAAGGCATGCCGGACGTTCCTCCTCAGCAAAGACTAGAGGCTCACAAGCAAATTTCTCTGCTGCTCCAAATAGGGGCCATACAACCGGTCCCTCTGCCAGAAGTGGGCCTAGGATTTTATTCTCGCCTGTTCCTAGTACCAAAGAAGGGGAACACGTGGAGACCAATTTTGGATTTAGCTATCCTCAACACTTATCTGGACATTCCCAAGTTCAAAATGTTGACGTTACAACAGCTTTTACCTCTGCTGGGCAAAGATCACTGGATGGTGACTCTGGATCTCAAGGAGGCTTACCTTCATGTTCCTATCAGGCTAAGTTGCAGGAAGTATCTGCGTTTTCGAGCTGGGACTTCTCATTATCAGTTCTCTGCATTGCCCTTTGGCTTATCTACTGCCCAGAGTGTTCACGAAGGTTCTGGCTCCAGTGATAGCTTTCTTCAGGCTAAGAGGAATACAGATCTATCCTTATTTGGACGATTGCCTGATTCTGGCCCAAGGAAAGGACTAACTTCTTCATCATTTGCAATATGTGATAGCAGTGCTAAGATGCCTGGGGTATTCTGTGAACGAAATAAAGTCCAGTCTAGTACCCTCTCAGGACATGTGCTTTCTGGGTGTGAGACTGAATACAGCATCCCAGATGGCCTTTTTGACCCCGGACAAACAAAAGAATCTTTCTCTTTACTTCCATCAATTGTCTCATCAGTCCAGGCTGACTGCAAGGACAGTCCTTCAAGCCTTGGGGTTCATGGCATCTTGTATTCTGGTGCTTCCCAATGCCAAACTGCATATGAGGAAGCTACAATGGTATCTCAAAATGTATGGACACAGCACTGCCAAGATATGGACACTGTCATTCAAATAATACCTTGCATTCAAAAGGAATTTTTGTGGTGGGCTCAGGAATGTCACCTAAACAAGGGACTCTCTGTGACCCGGCCAGAGGCGAGTCAGATTCTAACGACAGATGCTTCAGACAAAGCTTGGGGAGCTCATCTAAATGGAAAGTGGGTACAAGACACGTGGCCTGCCAGACTTCAACATCTACATATCAACTTGAAGGAGATGTTAGCAGTCCAATTTGCATTAATAGCTTTCAAGGATTTACTTCTTCCAGGGCAGGTGTTGATTCTAACAGACAACACAACTGTCATGTGGTACATCAACAAGCAAGGGGGAACACATTCTTATCCTCTATGCAGACAAGCAATGATTTTGTGGGAAACTGCTCTCAGTTTACAGCTAAATCTTCAGGCAAGGTTTCTGCCGGGAGCACAGAACTCCTTAGCAGATGTGTTGAGCAGGCAAATTATGGATCCCCACGAGTGGAAATTGGATCCTCATGTATTTCAGAAATTGACAGTGTTATGGGGAACTCCAGACATAGATCTGTTCGCTTCTCCACTAAACTACCAGCTGCCAAAGTTTTGCACAAAAAGGTTTCATCCCACAGCTTGGAAAGTGGATGCTCTTTCATTCAGTTGGAACAATCTTCATGTGTATGCCTTTCCACCTCTGCCTCTCCTCCCAAAGGTACTCCTGAAGGTCAGACAGGACAAGCCAAGGATGATTTTAATAGCTCCAGATTGGCCTCGACAGCACTGGTACCCATTACTGAGAAGTCTGGTACGGGAGCCTCCATGGCCTTTGCCTTCGATTCCACACCTGCTGTCTCAGGAGAACAGTCATTTACTCAATGTCAAACTTCACTCTCTTCACCTGACAGCCTGGCATATTCTGTTTTAAACCCTAGAGGGTCTCAGCTTCCACAGCAAGTTTTGAATGTTATTTTGGAGGCCAGAAGGCCTAGTACAAGGAAAGTGTACGCAGAGAAATGGAAGAGATTTTTATTTTGGAGTACAGCAAAAGAATTTGATGTTTCTAAGCCTAATTTAAGTGTGGCTCTTCAATATCTTACTGAGTTACTGGACAAAGGTTTGTCCTTCTCTTCTATTAAGGTTCATGCTGCAGCAATTTCTGCTCACTATGACTGTGACCCACCATTGTTTTCTCATCCTTTGTTTAAGCAATTCCTTAGAGGGGCAAAGAATATAAGACCCCCACAGAGAGCTCCTACTCCTGCTTGGGATCTCAATTTTGTGTTGGAGAAACTCACTCTACAGTGGAACCTTTCCTCATTTTTCATCAAGACAGGGTTTCTCTTAGGACAAACCCAACATTCATGCCAAAAGTGATCTCCAATGTGGCTTTAAACCAAACCATTCATTTACCTACTTTTTACACAAATCCCCAGAATAAAGGGGAGAGGCTGCTGCACGCTTTAGATATACACAGGCAGCTACGATTCTACTTGGACAAAACAAAAGCTTTCAGGAAAAACTGAGCAACTGTTTGTAGCATATGCTGCAGGATCACAAGGAAAGCCTATTACCAAGCAGACAATCTCCAAATGGATAGGACACTGCATCCGCTTCTGTTATGCTCAACATGGCAAATCAGTACCTAAGGGCATTAGGCCTCATTCTACCAGAGCAGCAGCCTTCCTCAGAGGAATACCAACCAAAGATATTTTAGAAGCTGCAACCTGGAGCTCAGTGCACACTTTCACCAAGCACTACCACTTACCTCTCTACTCTAAATCCAGTGCAGGCTTTGCCACTGCAGTTCTGCAGGGCTTGTTAGCTTCACCTAATCCAATTTAGACCCAGCCACCCAAGCTCAGCTTTGGGATTCTACCCAAGTGTAATGACTGCAACAGTGAAACGTGATGAACATAGTACAGTTGTGTACCTACCATAAATGTAGATGTTCGAATGTATTCTCTGTTGCAGTCCAGGTTACCCACCCACCATCCCCCTTTTCTTTGCTGGGACTTTTCTGTACTTCACAACTCTTTACAACCTATGTGGTGTATTTGCTTGTAGATGAAGGAAATGTTTATAGTACTATATGCATGGTTTTCTGGCATATTTGTTTTATCTTTACAGCCTTCCTATCTGGGGGCACCTGACATCTGGGGCAAGAAAAACTGAAGAAAATGGCGTTGGTTTGAACTTTTATACCCCTGGCGCACTGACGTCAGGGAAGAAGCGACAGCAACCGACGCCGGACCAAAACTTTGGAATTTGGGTCGACTGCGTGTCGCCTGCCAGCAGGATAACCCAAGTTTAATGACTGCAACAGTGAATACAGTCGAACATCTACATTTATGGTAGGTACACAACTGTACTTTACTTTGCCTATAGTTAATTGGACATGGAGTAGGTCGAGAGTCATACTGTTTTGACCAGTCTTAAGGTGTTCTTGGCCTTAATGAAGATGGCTACACCTTCACCTTTGATTCTTTCACTCTCATTTTGAGGTCTGAACATGTGGAAGGCATTACAGCCTTGCACGGCCAGGGTGCTTTCTGTGGCATTGAACTATGTCTCTGACTGCACGGACGTCAGCAGTCAGCATCTTCCAAGATGAGGAGTGCTTCCAGGGAGTGCAGTTTCCCATTTAGACTCCTAGCATTAAGCAGCAAAATCTTTAGTTTGCCTCAAGTGGATTTTGTTGCATCCCAGTGTGTTCACCAAATGCATGTCAGTGGTCACGGCTCACATGAGGCATTTGGGATTCCAGGTGTTTCCATACTTAGACAACTAGATCCTCACCACCACCACCAGGCATCAGCTCATACAAGGCAGGGACACCACTTTGAGGCTTTGCAGCCAATTGGGGATTACTATAAATTCAGAAAAATCTGCCTTGTCGCCATCGCGACATATTGCTTTTATAGGAGCAGATTTGGACACCACCACCACACTAAAACTTCCTTCAAAAAGGGTGTCTGTACTTCGACAACAGGTTCTAAAACTTCTATCGAGAGGCAAGGTACCAGCCTCAGAGGTGCTCAAATTGTTGGGGACAATGGTGGCTGCATTCATAGCAATTCCCTTGGGGCATATGCGCATGCGGATTCTTCAATGGCTCCTGATTACGTAATGGCCCTATCAAGAACTTCCAATGTGACATCTGATTCCTGTAACAAACTCCTGCAAAAAGGATCTTCGGTGGTGGTTGACATCTTATCAAGTAGCCCAAGGCACATGGAACAATATAGAGACTCATCTGCACATCAATGTTCTGGAGATGAGAGCGGTACGTTTGGTGTTGCAGTACTTTTAGGACTCTCTTTCTGTGGGAACAGTTGCAATTCAGATAGACAACATGAATGTAGTCTGGTAGATAAACAAACGAGGAGGAACCAGGTCTTACCTCCTATGTCGAGAGGCCCTGAGAATATGGCAGTGGGCTACCTCCACCCAGCACTTTCTGATAGCAGTGCACATCCCGGTGAAATCCATCGTGATAGACAAATTGAGCAGGGCAACTTTGTTGCCTCATGAGTGGTCCCTCAAGGAAGAGATAGTGGAAGGGATATTCCGCAGAGGGGGGTCAGCCTTGCTCCGATCTTTTTGCATCCTCCATGAATACAAAATGCAGCAGCTACTTTGCCCATTCCCCCCTCCAGGAGATGCCCCAAGGGACGCCATCGTACACGATTGGCCCCCGGGTATTCTTTATCTTCCCACCAATTCCTCTAATACCCAAAGTATTACAGAAAGCCAAAACCTTGGGAAGGACCATCATTCTAATAGCCCCTTACTGGCCTTGTCAGATTTGTTTCCCCTTCCTTTGACCTCATCTATAGGAAGAACCTTGGATTCTGGACCCAGTTCCAGACCTCCTGATTCACTCATCATGGGATCTTCATTCCTCTCTTCAGTCCCTCAAATTGACAGCTTGGCTGTTCCAATTCCCAGTATAGCCAGGTTCCATAATCTCTCAACGGAAACACAACATATCTTAATATCTTCTCATAAATTGTCTACTAGAAAATTGTACCTCAGCAAATGAAAGAGATTTTCTATATGGGCTTCTCATAATAATATCGACCCTTACCTAGCCCCAATTTCCCCTATCCTGTAATTTTTGGCTATGCTTTTCAGCAAAGGAGCTGCTGCAACCACCATTTGCATTCAGCTTGCGGCAATCTCTAATTTTCATCTTGGCAGTGAGAGATCTAATGTAATGTCACATAAACTATCCAGAGCCTTTCTTAAGGGGACCATGCACCTGTGACCACCTGTTAAATCCCCTTATACACCTTGGAATTTGACATTTTATGTTTTCACGCATCATTCTTCAACCATTTGAATCAGCTTCTTCATGTGAATTGAAGTATTTATCTTGGAAAACCATTTTCTTAGCTATCACATCTGCTCAGAGAGTTTCAGAATTCCAGTCTTGTCTATGAAACCCCCTTATTTGATTTTTCATTCTGATAGTTTCCCTATGAATGAATCTCTCAGTCTTGCCTAAAGTTTGTTCTGACACTATTCTTAACCAAACGATAGACTTGCTGTTTTTTTCCCACTCATAGCAATAAGTTGGAGTATATGCTGCACAAACTTGATGTTCACAGGCAACTTCGATTCTACCTGGATAGAACCAAAGAATTTAGAAAATCCGAGCAGCTCTTTGTTTCCTTTTCAGAGTCCAAAAAAGGTGGACCTGTGGCAAAAACCACTCTGTCGAAATAGCTGTCAGATTGCATCTCCTTTACTTATTCATCAGTGAATGCTCCACAGCAACACAAAATAAAGGCCCATTCAACTAGAGCTGTTTCCACTTCTTCAGCCTTTACTGCCAGGTTACCAATAGATAACAATTTCTGCAGCAGCCACTTGGTCAAGGCCTCATACCTTTATTACTCATTATAAAGTAGATAGGGCCTCCAGGGACAGGGCTTCTTTTGGTTCCACTTTCCTGAGCAATGTACTCCCTTGAGCCACCCAAGAAAGATGGTGCTTGGGACACTACCCATCAGTAAGAATGAATGGTGAGATAGAACAACTTCACATAAAGAAGTTATGTACTCACCATAATGTTCCATGTGAGTTGTTCATCTGCACTTCATTCTTATATCCCACCTGCCTGCCCCCTCCAGGCTTTCTCAAGGACCGAGAATTATGATTTGTTATGGTCTGATTGTCTTTTTTCCATTGTTTCCTTTTAAGAAACGAATAATGGTATATGGTATATTGGGGCAGCAGACAAGATCTGAGGTAACACAGGGTGCATCATGGGATAGGGAGGTGGCCTCGAGCTAGTTGGAGACCTCGAGCTTTGTAGTTGGCCAAGTCAATGCTGAGGATCGGCTCCAAACCCATCAGTAAGAATGAAGGCGAGATGAACAACTCACATGGAACTTAACTTCTTATGTCACATTTTTCAAGATGTTTTGCTGTAATGAAAACCATCAAAGAAAAAACTAGATACACTTTCAGAACACCCCATCCCATATTAAATTAAAACAAACACAGAAAACTATGTACATTTGCAGCAAATGAAGTTTAATCATTCAGATGGAAATGATTGTCCCAAATCAGCAGCTGCATAACTTAATCTAAAATTAAGGTTGCCCATGCTAAAGTGCATGTTATAGCCTGTGTTCCCACATATGTTGATTGCTAAATGTTCTTCTGTTATTTCTTTTCCTCTGCCATATGTGAAAAACAGCTTGTATGGTTTCAGAAAATATTACATTTTAGCTCTAAGAAAAGATCCACTGGTAACCTTTAGATAAAACTAAATTATTCACTGTTCTATTAAATCCATTAAAGTATTAATGCTTTTGGGAAGGCGACTATTTTATTCACGTCCCATAGTTTCATATTTTATTTTTTCAGGAACTGCTTGTCATTTTTACCTTTAAATTTTGTATTTACCTCAGCAAAGAATGACCAGAACTCTCAAGCTTTAATTGCTTGCACCTGGAGACAACTTGTCTCCTTGTAAAAGTTGTCAGCAATGGAAAAAAAAACAGCTAATAACTTGCAGATGTATGAAGGAATAATTTTAATTTCACTCAAAACAGAATGTGCAGAATTCCCCTGACTGTCTGCCTTCAGCTGAAGACTTCATGTCTCTTATTGAGAATTTTTGCTAATGGAGAAAAAAACAAGCTAATACCTTTGCATATATATGCGTACCATGGTGTTGCCTTCCATGGACTTGGCTTTTTTGAGTTTATCACAAAAGCCTGGAGGCACCGAAATTCTGTTGCTGTTAAGGTGGTTCATATGACATCCTCAGACAGATTAGACTCAGACCTTCTTTATATACTCTGTTGCTTTTTTCAGTGTGCTCTTTAGTGATCAGTAGTCAGTGTTAACCACAGAGTATTCTCCTTTTCTGCCCAGTTAGTAAATAGAATGACCTTGCATAGGGACAGGGCTGGAGATAGGTCATATTTAGATTTAGGGTCATTAACTATATATATTTTATCTACCCAGGTTTTTTTTTCTTTTTTTATACAGAAGTTTTATTAATTCAACATATTTACAGAATATACACAGCAAGGAAGAAATTTAACATCACTTAGTATTATACAGTGTTAGAAAGACATTGAATCAACACGTTAGTATTGTATAATTAACACAGTAAGAGTCTTAATTATTTCAATATCAACATTTCATGGCTATCCCAACCACTGAAAGTCTTAGTATGATTTGTAGATCTTATTCTGATCACTTTTATTTAGTTTAACTGCTGTTAAATTTTAAAAAGTCTTTGAATGTAAAAAGTGAGTTCTATTTCTAATTCTTTTGTAATAACTTTTCTAGCTACTGCCAGGAGACTCCAGAAGTTTTTCTGTTTGGCCTTTACAGATAAAGTGGAACATTCATTAGCATTATTGATCTAATTAAAGAACAATTATTAGGCCATAACCCCTTTAAAAACATACTTATCTCTTTCGGTATATATTTAATTTTTTACAGTCCATAAACGTGTGTCCAATCAGCTTTTAAGACTTTATTATATCTCCAACAAACTGAAAAAGTCATTTTACTGAACTTAAGAGTTTTTATAGGGAGTAACCTTTTTTGTATATATTTCCACATAAAAACTTTCTAGTGTAAATTTGAAGAAATTTGACAAGCTGATTTAATAAGTAAAGTTTTGTTCTTATCACCTATTGAAGTATTCAATCCACTACTGTGTAAAAAGCTGCAGAATTCTTTATCTAATTATTATCATTTATAATTAACTTAATATTACTTGGGCAGTCTTCCTTTGTAGGTCAATTTACCTTCATTGATAACATTCATATAATTGGGGAATATTTTTCTGTTTCTCTTCACTCATATTATCTACAAATTAATTTAATTTCTTATGGATGGATGATATTACCTGATTAACATATTCATCCAACTTACAGTCTTTCATTAAATAGTGTGGTGACATGGCTTTTACTTTTTCTAAGCAATCATACTAGAATACTAATCCATTCCTGTTTAATAAATTAATTAGTGCATTGTTCTGAGTTTCCTTAAATCTAAGGATATATGCAGTGGGAAAGCACAAAAATTTCCATTTTGATATTAATTGAAACGTAATTGTTTTAAGACTTGAGTTAATATATGCAGAGTCTAAAGACCGAAATTAATTTCCATTTAACATAAATTTTATTAACCAGATGAAAGGATTATTACATATTTCTAATTTATCATATTTTATAAACTTATAAAAATGTAGGGGTCTATATTATGATGTCAACAGGGCTGTTCTTCGAACACCCTTACATCAACACATATCCACGGAAATACCAAAACTTTGAACGGCCACAAAAGCGATTATTTTCCCCAGGGAAAAAAATCACTGGGTCAACAATAAACAAAACAAACCGACAGACAGTGACGTGGGGGGCTTCACCTCCCCATACCCACTAATGTGGGGGGCTGTGCCTCCCACACCCCCTACTTAAATATACCAAATCCGAGATTGAACTACAGTGAAGGAAAGGGCAAATTCCCAACAACAGCCAAGCTTTTTGTTTTCCCTTGGGAAAAATTTCCTTATGTAGCCATTCAGAGTAGTGGTATTTTGGTGAATATGGATCAGGGAAAGGGAGTTTGATGAACAGCCCTTTCAAAAAGGTAATATAGACCTGAATTTAGTATAATCTGCTCCTAAATGCTTTTCTATTGACTAGTTTAGGTTGAGTTTATCCAGACTATAATAGAATTACAATTTGCAGCAACAGAATAAGATTCTACATCTGGAAGCTAATACCATCATATT